>NW_015546133.1:2044736-2098016 GCF_001515605.1 Sinocyclocheilus anshuiensis | reverse complement strand
AAAAAAAAAAAAAAAACCTTTGGCTCAGTATGGAGATCTGTCATTTAGAACAAAGGCTAATCTTTAGTATTGCCTCCACCCTACTAAGATCAAATCCAGACATTGGCCCACAATCCCTCACACATTACACAAACACATTATGAAATATTGAAGCATGCATAGATAATTTAACAAGGTTTCGGTAAAGGTTAACAGTGGAATCTGTACCTCAAGACCCTAAAAACAATTTATAATCTAATGCTGATGCCAATAAATAACTGAGAGGTTTTAGTGTTTTGTAATGGGAGTCCCTGTCCTGTAGCATCTCTGCAAAAAGGTTTGCTCATAACATATTCATTAATAAGCAGCAGCTGTTTGTGAAACAGTTGTGAATGATTCTTAGCAGACATCGGCTGTACAGCTGTTTCACACCAGATGAATTATTATAAACTGAAATTTCCTTACAGCTCTGAGCCTCTGACATGGACATTTCTTGCAGTTTCATCTTAACATTCAATAATAATAATAATAATAATAATAATAATAATAAAAACATTTAAATACCCCTCAAAAGTGTCTTTGTAATACGTCATACATTTGACACTTGACAGTACAGACTCCAGACTTAGGACCACTGCACTGGTGATGCATTAATTTCAGTTAACTATTAACCCAACAACTGTCTTTGTGATAACTGATCTTAGTTTTTTTTTCCTCAATCCTGATCCAGCATAGATATGACCTTAATTTGACCAAAAGTCTTTAAACCCACTGATCTCCATGTCACATGCCATTCTTTCCTTTTTTCCACCTTTGAAAATTCGCGATTTCAGATCGAGTGCTATAATAAGTAACCTAAGTCTATACAGTAAAGCATTATGGGATGCTATCAGTGAGGAAATTCAACACCCAGCCAAGGCTACTCAGCTATGAAGATTTAATGCAGACACGGTGTACTGTAAAAAGGAGAGGTACTAGAATAGAGCCCTGTGGAACACCACCCAGTTTAAGACAAGGACACAGAGCAACATTGTGCACACAAAGGAATCACAACGGAATTTGTGAATCTAGATGAACAAATTAAAAGAAAAAAAAATGAAAGATTAAGAGTTCATGTTGATGGTCATAATTGTTATCAGTTATAGGAATAAGAATGCTATCTTTCAATCAAATGAAACCGATAAAAAGAAAAGAAAATTATAATTTAATCAAAACCATATCTAGCCCAGATAAAACAAGATCAGAAAATGTAATATAAGGAAGGAAAAAACAAACACATAAGTGGTTTGGGAATAGCCCAGTATCAACCTGACTTAAAGCAGATATATGAACATTCATTTTGAAGTTCCTTGTTGTTAACTGCTTGTAAAGGCTAACTGAGGTCAGGAGGAAGGAGAACGGATATGAAGTCAGCAGACTTTAGAAGATTATTTACTGACCTCACAATTTTACGAATGAGCAGGACATTTTTAGAGGGACAATGACAGAACCTGTAAGACTGCAGGTTAAAAACATACACACACACACACATACACACATAAATAAAATCATTTTATTTTACAGTTTGTGACTTGGAAGCAGTCCTCTGTGATTCACTGATCTGTTCTAAAGTCAGAGCAGGAGTCCAGAACCACAATATGGAGACCACACTGCTGTGAAGAATGAAGTGGGAGGAGATAATATAAGAAAGAGAGTACAAAATGTAGAAAATCAAATACAGAGAGAGAAAAGGACTGAATTAAAATAGCAAGCATGCTCATCCACTTCCAAAGAACAGCATGACTGTGGCTAGACAACCAAATAGCTGTCATTCCCAGCTGAAAATCCATGTTGTTCAGATCAGTTGCATAACCAATCATTCCCATCATTTTCAGACAGACGCAGAATTCCTCCTAAACTTATTGCTGTTGGGGTTTTATTCACACATGCCATCCAATTGACCCCTGGTTACACGCCACACTACAATCCATGACCCGGATGTGTGAATGATTGTATGTGTCTGTTTTCTTGCCAGTTCAATGCTTTTTCTTCCAATGTACTTGACATGAGTGTCAAATACTCACATTTTCCATGTTTAGATAATGACAGTAGCAAGACTTTCCTCACATTGCCCTCCAACAACATTCAATTACTGTAACACTGGTAAAGGGGAAGCTCTGAACACAATAGAGCCGGAATCTTTAAATAAATGCATCTTGTGAAGAAACATACTTTCCATTCGTACCACAAGCTTTGTGAATAGCTATTATGGATGAAGAAACAATTGTTATAACGGGAAATAACCCAAACAACGGAAAAGTATGCATTTAATTGTGAATATGTTATGCATGACTAGTTCTTGTTTGACTTTTTCTATAGTTCAATCATAACTTTAATTATTTAACCTTTTAACAGTCCAGTAAACTTAGTAGAGCACATTTTGACTTAAGATATTCTGAAACAATTTTTGTGCTAAAACTGACATACTTTTGTACTAAAAATCTCTGGTGCTTTTGTACTAATTTTCACTTCAGAATGCAAGTGAAAGATTGAAATCACTCATAACTTGAGACCATTTTTGGGATTTTTTTTTTTTTTTTTAAGTAAAAGCTAGGGATGCACAATATTGGAATTTTGCCAATGTCCGATATGCCGATATTTTTCCAACTAATTTTGGCTGATAGTCGATACTGATATATTTCCTTTTGTTGGAAACAACAAAAAAAAGTCTCTCCAGTGCAGAGATTCTAAAAATATATATTTTTATGTTGCCATATTATTTGTAGATTTAACATTTGTAGATGGTCTAAAAAGCTAAAGATTTCCTTGTATTTAAGTTTTCATAATATATATTATTTTCATAAAATATATTACACATTAATAAAAAATAAAAAAAAGGTATATATAATTATAATTATTTCATTTACAAGTGTCATGTTTGTGATTTTTATTAATGTAAGCTATAGCTTCTGACCTTTAAAAAACAAAACAGACTCGTGATTTTATGACATCAGCTATTGCTTTATTTATTCAGAAACACAACTATCTTAAAGGATTAGATCACTTTCAAATTAAAATTTCCTGATAATTTACTCACCCCTGTGTCATCCAAGATGTTCATGTCTTTCTTCAGTCGAAAAGAAATTAAGGTTTTTGAGGAAAACATCCCAGGATTTTTGTCCATATAGTGGACTTCAACAGTTACCAAAACGGTTGAAGGTCCAAATTGCGGTTTCAGTGCAGCTTCAAAGGGCACTACATGATCCCAGCCGAGGAATAAGGGTCTTATCTAGCCAAACCATTGGTCATTTTCTTTAAAAAAATAAACATTTATATACTTTTTAACCACAAATGCTCATCTTGCTCTAGCTCTGCTTGCACATGTGCGTCTTTACGAATTACATAATTCCGTTGGAAAGGTCACGCACGGTTAGCTCTTCGTCTGTGTACTCCGGTTCAGAAAGGTAGGGTAGGGCAAAAAACTCCATCGCATTTTCTCCTCCAACTTCAAAATCGACCAAAATCGTTGTTTTACCTTTTTTTTTGTAAAGGTCTTTTGACTTTCTTTGCATGCTTGCTTTATAAACGCTGGGTCGGTGCTTCCACCTACGTCGCGCGTGACCTTTCCAACGTGATTACGTAATGCGTGAAGTCTAGCTAGTGCACGACTAGCATTTGTAGGGTTTTTTTTAGAAAATGACTGATCATTTCCGTAGATAAGACCCTTATTCCTCGGCTGGGATTGTGTAGAGCCCTTTGAAGCTGCACTGAAACTGCAATTTGGACCTTCAGCCTGTTGGTTCCCATTGAAGTCATTGAAGATTATACGGAGAAACATGATGGAACGTTTTCCTCAAAAACCTTAATTTCTTTGCGACTGAAGAAAGACATGAACATCTCGGATGACATGGGGGTGAGTAAATTATCAGGAAATTTTTATTCTGGAAGTTAACTAATCCTTTAATGTCATTTGTGTATTTTACTTTCATTTTATTACAAGTAGGCCAACAGCGCTCCCTAAGTAAATAAAAAGGTCTTACCGGATGGGCATTAGGAGCCGGGGGAGGCTGTTGTTGCTGCTGCTACACGCATTAGTGACTGTTGACTCTATCCCACACTGGACGCGTAATTCTTTACTTGCATTCTCAGATGAAATGCAGCGATCCAAAACAGTGAATCTTTCAGGCAAATGTTTGCTTCAAGGATGACCACACTGCTGACGTGATCTTATCACTAGCACACCCTGAGCACATGTGAGCTCTATTCTTCTTATCAGCAAGGCATATCGGCATAATTTTTCATATCGGGCCAATGCCGATTTTGATATTTTAGGCCTTTATCGGCCGATTCCGATAACGTTCCGATAATATTGTGTGCATCCCTAGTAAAAGCATATTTTGTGTTTCAGAGAGTGGGACGAACAGATCAAATCAACTAGTGGGTAAATGCTAGAGTCATTGATTATTAATAATTTTATTTGATAAAGTGTTTCACATATCATATAAAAATGAAAAAATTCCAACATTTTATGTGCACCTAATTAGGGCTGCACGATATTGGAAAAAAACTCACATTGCGATATTTTTTTTTTCTGCAATATATATTGCGATATGAAAAAAAAAAAATCAGATGACTTCAGTAGCTCTATTTGGAAAAGAAATAATTAGTGATTGGGGTGATTTTTTAGGTGAGTAAATCAGCATAGGAAATAAAAAAAAATTACAAGCATAGATAAATAACAGAACAAAGATACAAATTAAATAAGCAGTGCTTTATATTTTTCAGGTAAGTCTAACAGTATTCAGGTACAGAAATTGAATAATCAAATGTAAAATTACACTGCATAGTTTTCACTATAAATTAAATCTAATACATCTTTGTTAAAGCTACAAAAGTGAGTTTTCTTAGTGTTTTGTTGTTTGATTAACATTCATGACACAGAAAGCAACAGGAACATTAAACTGATGTGAACCAATATACTGTTACACATCCATTTTCTTTCTCAATTGTTTCCCTTCACCTAAGCCATAAGCAACTGTGTTTACAAGGATACTTGCAGAGCACAGTATTTCAGGCACAAATAGTCATGGAAGTGAACGGAATTCGGTGTTCACGTGCATCTGCGTGGCTCTCACCGTGTCTACGGTGCGACGCAACAAAATACTATAGAACCCATTTTAATCAGTGATGCTGGCTGTGTCCGAAATCGCCCCCTATACCCTCATTCACTATTCCCTACATTAGGTCACTAATTCAGTTTACTAGAATGAGTGAATGAAAACGAGTGAGTGAATTTGGACACTGAGTACACCGGAAGGACTGCTGCTTTTGCATAGTTGGTGCTTGCTGTTTATTAATCATTTGAAACTGGCAAACTAGCAGCTCCAGTAGTAAGATTAAAGGGGTCATATGATGCTGCTAAAAGCACCAAGAGCTTGTAACACTCCAAAGAGAAAGGAAAAATTTAAATCGCATCATATGACCCCTTTAAAGGATTTGTCTTGAACTCTGTCACGGAAAATATGTACAAACCCTAATTAAACAAATTGATAATCAATTTACAATGAATTTATACCCAGTGATGCTGGCTGTGTCCGAAATCGCCCCCTATACCCTCATTCACTATTCCCTACATTAGGTCACTAATTCAGTTTACTAGAATGAGTGAATGAAAACGAGTGAGTGAATTTGGACACTGAGTACACCGGAAGGACTGCTGCTTTTGCATAGTTGGTGCTTGCTGTTTATTAATCATTTGAAACTGGCAAACTAGCAGCTCCAGTAGTAAGATTAAAGGATTTATCTTGAACTCTGTCATGGAAAATATGTACAAACCCTAATTAAACAATTTAATAATCAATTTACAATTAATTTATACCTGTGTTGTATTATGCTGTACGCCATGGATGAGCACTTTGCAACTTTACAGATCTTCTTTATGCACCAAGAGCTTGTAACACTCCAAAGAGAAAGGAAAAATTTAAATCGCATCATATGACCCCTTTAAAGGATTTGTCTTGAACTCTGTCACGGAAAATATGTACAAACCCTAATTAAACAAATTGATAATCAATTTACAATGAATTTATACCCATGTTGTATTATGCTGTACGCCATGGATGAGCACTTTGTAATATGAACAGATTGATTATTCAGCTGCCATCTTCTGGACGAGATGCGGGAATTCATTTGGTGCGTGACTCTCACAGTGCATTATGGGTATTCTCTAGCCGTTGAGTGTTTTTGCAGTGCATTGTGGGATTGAATGAGTGCACTCAAGAACGTCCACCATGGTTTCGGACACCATTACAAATGGCTGTCCCCTCAAATAGTGCCCTATTTAAGGGTATAGGGGGCGATTTCAGACACAGCCGCTGTGTGACTGTCTACACTAGATGCGGCGCGACACAACAAATCCCCGACAGTAAACTGATGCCTCGTTTATGACGTACTGACACAAAGTTCAAATGATATGCAATGGTCGCTTTGTCGTGTCCAGTGTAGACAGACTTTGGGGACGTTCACATGTTGCACCTAAAAACGCGTGGAAAACACCAGCCGCGCCGCTCTCTCCTTTCCAAAGCGCTCTGAGCTTGCGCTTTCGTGGCGTCTGCCGTTGCTAAGCGACTGTGACCTGCACTCCCCGCGACGACGCGGAAGTTTCAACAAAGGATAAACGGATTTCCAGCACTGAAAATCGTGTGCAGTAGCTCTGCTACTAAATGTATTTAAAATGGGTATCTCAGCTGTCGCGTCCGGTGTAGACACCGTGTCTGTGTGTGAGCAAAGAAAACGATCAGTATAAATATAACGATCAGTATACTAAACATCGCACATCCTGCGATGTGACTATCGCGGATGCGCACATCACGATATCGATGCTGAAACGATATATCGTGCAGCCCTACACCTAATACAATAGAATCTTTGTGGTGACTATCGGGAGACCCTTTTCTGTGTCTTAACTCTGAATTCTCTCAGCCACCTCGCCTTAAACCATCACCATCATCACTATCAATCTTTATGACTCTCATTCTGCCTCAGAGTGAAGAAGAGGGCAAAGGGCAGCAAAAAGAGAGTAACCCCAGCCACTGCCGAAAGACTGTTACCTCTGTTGCTCTTTTTAATGAATCTAAGCCATTATGACTCTCACACAGCGTGTGCAAATCACTGGGGTAAGTTCAGTGTGCAGCACATGGGTTGCATCTCAGATACTATGACCTCACACAAGCTTACATGGTCATGTGTCAGCCTGGAAATATTTTCGCCATACACTACTAATGATGTTTTTACACCCACCCGAGGCACTGCCAAGCTCTGGGGGGGAAGAGTTGCTTATCAGAGACCATAGGGTGCGGTCCATTTGAAAGCAAACCTAAATAATCAACATTTGAGATAAAGCTGTGCAGTATGGAATGCAATAGTGCTCTAGAACACCTGGTTAATGTCATATTCTCATGTCTGCAATCCCTCATGGAGTTCACAGGCAATTCTCCTATACGTACACCTTCACCAGATCACTCCCTTATACAAAAAAACTACTAAAAAACAGTATGTCGGTGCCATATTACAGTGATGCATACCATGGTATTGAATGATTATCATAATCTTGTACATGGTATTTATATGGTACACCAACATACTCAAAGAATAGCATGGTATGTGTCCAAAAAACATGAAACTACTATAGTTTCACACAAAAAATGACATGCAAAAAATAGCAGAACCATGAAATAAATAAACAATTATTATATTATTTTAAAAATCATTATTAAAATACTACATGATGTTACTGTGGTTTCAGCCACTCCAAGAAAGATAACAAAGTGTGCCGACATACATCTACTCACTCACATTCACTGACAGAACATGCTCAATAACACATAACTGAATCTTTGAACATGGAAGCATTCACACAGCCATCTTTACCGCACCCTCTCTGTTCGGTCTGTTTCCTGGCCTGAGCTGTCCCCCCTCTTTGTCAGACTGTTATCTGTAGATGCCACTCACCCTCTGATCACATTTACATGGTCTTCAGGGAAAGGCAAGGAAAGGCCCGCACGGACAAACACGCCATGGCAGATAGACAAGCACAGGAAAAGTCCATAGCGTGACACCGGTTACCTCCATACACAATGCTCTCTTAGAGTTTTCTTGAATAAACAACATACCAACATGCTCCATTGTAATTTCTGGGCATGTAACAGGTCCAGACTAGTCAAGTATACTTCTAGGGAAGCTAAAAAAAATCCTGAACCTTTATCTCCCGTAGTGCTCGATTAACCATTAAATATACTGCCTATAGGATTAACTGACCATTTTGGACATTTTTGAGTCATTTTCGTTTTCAGTGAGGGCTCAGATAATCCATCATTCTGCCCAAATTATAGTATTTGATGGGAATGGACAGTCCACATTGTTACTATAGATTAGTTAGGTTTTCAACTTCCCTTCCTTCCAACAGAAAAAATGGCTATGGAAGGAGCATGGGTTTGTTTTGCTCTAACATAAACAGGAGACTTCCCTCTTAAGACTCCTATAATGCAAAAGCTAACTGAATTAACCTCTTTTTCATTTGCCTGGGACAAGTGCTACACTCACAGCTGTCTATGTAAATGGAGCTTGTATTAATAGTTGTGGTAACTCCGGGAAGGAAAGTCAGGGGATAGTAAAAGAAGTGAAGATGGCAATTATAGAAAGAGGAAATTAATAAAAATAAAAAAAACACTGACCTCTACTGATCCGCTGTTTCTCTCCAGACAGGATTCCAGGAGTGTCTATGATGCTGATACTGTCCAACACTGGATTTGGCATCTGAGCACATATAAACCTGTGAAAAGAGGATCACACATTGAAAATGGACAGACATTAGAAACAATTAGTAATTTCACCATCGGGCCTAGTGATCTTGCAGTAATGTTTTTAGTGTAATTGATTGGAAAAAAATGTCCCTTCTCACTTGCCAAATCTTATCATTCCAGCTCTT
Source organism: Sinocyclocheilus anshuiensis (assembly GCF_001515605.1). Lineage (NCBI taxonomy): Eukaryota > Metazoa > Chordata > Actinopteri > Cypriniformes > Cyprinidae > Sinocyclocheilus > Sinocyclocheilus anshuiensis. The sequence continues at coordinate 2,089,072 of NW_015546133.1, read as the reverse complement.
ACCTCAGCTTTTCCATTACCAAATGCTTGCAGCTTATCTTCTATGTGTTCTTTATTTATGTGCAAACCCGTATGCTATCATTTTCATGTCTTTATATTACCAGCACATTTTAGTCATACCAAAACAATCCTCAGCCTCAAACCCCCTACCACTGTGTTCCCTCTTGTGTATTTTACTTACTCCCACCCTTTAATTTTTCCAGAAAGTGTGCCATCACTTATTCCTTCCATGTTGCTACATTCACTACTGCCAATCGTATCCCACATTTCCTTTCTCCTTGCATTCCACTCATTATTAGACCTGCTGTCAGTTGACAAAGACAGTTTGTTTCATTTTGGCTTATGTTTTTAAGTGTAAAGCATAGTATTCACGGCCAAAACAGATACATGCTTACTTGCATGTATCCAGAAATCAAACTGAACAAATGTACTTTTGTAACTGATGTCTAACATTAATACTAGCCTGTTTTCAACCACTTCACCTTTTGAAGTCAGGGTTCAGATGTTCTGTTTACATCCTACAGCAGGTAATACAGCAGGTAATATTAACTTCCTGCGCAATGCAAATTTATACACAACCTTTTAAAAGTCAGATTTTTTTTTAAAGAAATTAAAGGGGTCATCCAAACAAAGTAGTTTCGCTTTCACAACGAAAAACACAGTGGCCTAGCGTGAGCTGAAGCCGGGCAAGAGTGAGCGGAGGCGGCGTGGTTGAGAACGGTGGTCCCGGCGAAGGAGCGGTGAAAATGGTGAAAGCCGATCCGGCTTCAGGATATGGCGGCGGCAACAATACTACAGTGAGAATAAAAGTTACGCCTTCTTTCTTTGCATGAAAATTTGGGCGGCGTTATGCAAATCTTCCCACATAGTGAGGTAGATATGTGGGGGCGGGTTCGAACGAGCCGTTTTAGGTAGGTGTGGCTGACTCTTAACTTTTATAAAGAATATCTCTTTGGATTTGAGACTTTAGTCTTTGCAAATTTACAGATCTTCTTTATGCACCAAGAGCTTGTAACACTCCAAAGAGAAAGGAAAAAATGAAATCGCATCATATGACCCCTTTAATACTTTTATTTAGCAAGGGTAAAACTCTGTCCATACACTTCTAATAAAGTAAAGCTGGACTACATATTACATAAGCACTAACTAATTAGCCTGTGTTGCAGAACACGGCTGGTCCCCAAGCAGTACACCACAACCACAGCAATAACCATAAACTGATCTTTAGCCTAGTAGAGGTTAAAACACCATATAGGGCTTACATACGTGCATAAATTTGAATTTTGCTCTTGGGAAAACAGTTTCACAAATACTACAGTGGTGAGAATATACAATCAGCTATATGGTTCACTACAGGCCAGAGCCTATGGAAAATGATGAAAGCAGCTGCATTGGAGAAAGTGCATACTCAAGTTACACAGTCAGGAGTAGCAGGGAGAATGGGGACGATGGCACAAAGGCGGGGCATCCATGTATTATTTAACTACTGGAACAGGGTTAATATGTAGCCTACTAAAATTCTACATTGGTCACAAGGATTTTGAATTTGCAAACGGGACACTTTTGAGAGTGAACGTTCTGAAATTGCTGAGTCAGTTCCTCAGATTATCTGTCCAGTGACTTAGCGGCGTCTGCCCTTATTTTAACCTTTTGCAAACTATCCAAAAAGTCACACAGATAAAATGTGTGACTTTTAAAATGTGTGACTAAAATCCTGTGTTTAACGAGGGCAGCACCTACAGAAATGTCTGATCAATTCATGCTGCAATGAGAAAACACAGCGCTTCTCAAGAAACCCTGATTTGACCTTAAGATGACACACACCGTCAAGGTGAGTTTAGGGAGCAGTAAGCCCCTCACTGCAGAACACAAGTTCCAGGGGGCGTGGTTGGATCCACATCTAGGGGGTGGAGATGGCTGGGTTTAGGGATCAGGGGGTGAAGATGGGTAGGTTTAGGTATATGTAAGGTGGGAGGAGTTGGATCTGGATCCAACCACGCCCCCTGGATCTTGTGTTCTGCAGTGAGGACCATCTAAAGATTTTCTTTAAAAGGAAATTTTTGTAGAATAAACGCTTCATTCTGCCAGCCCAGGCCTGTTGGGGTGTGAATATGATCTGTGCATATGATCCCTCTTGTTCAAGCATTGACCAGCATGAGGTTCTAGTTAAGTGCAGTGTTTTGTAAAGCTCTGGAAGTCTTCATATCTACAACAAGCACAAAGGAAAAGTGTGGCACTAGTGCTTAGAAGAAGACACACCCACCTCTGCTCAAACTAAGTCAGCCTGAAATTCACCACAGCGGACATATGTGTCATGTTGAAAAGACAAGTGTGAGCAGAACTGATACACCATTGTAAACGCCAACTCCTCTCTCTTCATGGCATTCCTTATGGAGGGCCCCATTCCCCAAGAGCTTGTTAAAAAAGAGCCCTAAAGGCCTCAGCAGCTGTCAAAACCAGTGTCAGCTTACATTCCTCTCAGAAGGGGGAACCAAAGACTAATGAGCAAGAAGTTTAATGCACAAAATATGGCCTTAATATCTTCAATAGTTGGAATAAAATGCACAAATGTTTTGTTGATATGCAGTAAAGGTTCAAACCTTGGATCTGAGATTCAAATGCCTGAAGGCTATTTTTGGGTGTGACAACAACTATATTTAGAATGCTAATAAAGGTTTGTGAGGATTATAATAAAGCAAATTATAGTCTTCAAAAACTTACAGACATGTTTGCAGGTCAGAGAACATGTGATTTGCTGTAGTCTTCCAAATATGCATGTAATATACTTAATCAAAACGTCTATCTAAAAAACTGGGGGTGAACTTGCTAGGAATTCAGTTTTTCAAAGCTCCACCCTTGCAATACAAGCACTTGCTGGTAACTCCTGCATGCAGAATTAAACCTAAAAAAGTAAAATAGATTCGATTTTCAGTACAACATGAACGCCATCTTCACCCGGTTTCCATCATAATAAAACTAATCCTGAGCTCATATGAACACAAAACTTGACGACCTCTTGACAGATCCGGAAAACAACACCCTAACAGCTGCGACCCTCAGCAAAGAAAGCCCGAGATAAAAACTGCAAAGAAAGTTTTGTTTATTTTTAAAACGAAGAAAAAAAAATTTATTAGAAATGAATGAAGATCTCACCTGTTAAGAAAGGCGTTTCCAAAGGCATTGAGTTTTCTGAAGGGTTTCTTGGGGTCAACCACTAAAGCATTGCCCGGGATGAGACCCTCCTGATCCCCGTGCATCACCGCTATGAATGAATCGGTGGTCGGCTCGGGGCCTATGCGCATCCCGGGGAAATCCTGCTCCATGAGATGCCGAATAAAAGTGGTTTTCCCCGTGGAGTACTGGCCCACTAAAAGTACCATGGGCTTGTTGTCGAAATCAGCATCTTCCAGAGCCGGAGAGTGGAAGTCGTGGAAGCGGTACGTGTCTTCCAATGGAAATAATTTGGTCCGGTAGAGTCGCTTCAGCCCGTCAGAAACAGTCTGAAACAGTTCGGGATCCTTTTTCTTTCCGTCCTTGTTCGCCCAGCTGAACATCTTACAAAAATATGTGAAATAACCCTCTTACTTAAAGAAAAAAAAAACTTTAAGGGTGGTCTAAAAGTTCTTTGCTGGTTGTAGGCAGTGTAATCCAGCGGTTCGGATGAACCAACGGTCCGGTGTCAAGTAGGCTACAGCGGACTGCCAGCGTGGTGGGTCGGTCCCGTCAGCTGTTCAACTAACTAGTGTCTTTTTATGTACTAATTTAATTTCTTCTGACTGCCTTTTTTGTAAATCAGACTGAAGTTAACTGAGCCCTTGCAGCAGACTGTTTTGTTTTATATCCGCTGGAGAAGCAGCGCACAGTTGCTCTCTAGCTTCCCACAGCCCGACGCGAGAACTCTGCGCGTCATAGTCCGAGCTCGCGCCCCACTACAATTTGAATATATCACTATAGACCGGAACTCCTAGGAACTTCCCAAATAAAAGGCGCCACCCTCCCAAATTGGTGTTTTTGTGAAACACAGCTGACGTTCATTATTCAACAGAAGGGTCTAGATATATAGTAACGAAACTTGTTTTTTCGTTTTTTTTCCTAACAAAGAAACAATTTTCAGGTAAAGAAATAAAAGATAAATAAATAATAATTATTAATCTGTGTGCTGTTTTATAACTTGCAACATATTCTTTAATGTTGAACTGACAAAATTCTGGCATTCAAACACCTGAATTAATTAATTAATTAATTAATTAATTAATCAGAGGCCATAAATTACAGAATACTAGTGCATAGACATTTACCTCATTCCATGCCACATATATGACTAATATTAGCTATATTATATTCTATTATATTATATTAGGCTATATAACCCTTTAACAGGTTAAATCAATGCCAACTGTTCATTCCAGTATAGTATGAATTTCACATGACAAACTTACAGTACAGTAAGTACAGTAATATTCCTGTTTTTGTGGATGGGGGTGGGGGTTTTCTATTGAGCATGTAACTGGCCGACTGCTATATTTGTCCTGGACTTTCAGGAGGGTGACAGTTGCTGGTCTGAGTCTGTGCCGAGTTTGACACTGTCATAAGGGGGTCATAAGGAAATGACACTCGTCACCCACTACACTCAATGAAGACTCTATAATGTTCTTTTAATCTGAAACTTTAGATATGAAAAGAAAGATATTAATTATTTAGAAATCCTTTGTTTGGGGCTTACAACCAACAAAAGTAAATCACCCAAGAAAGAACACAAGAGGCCTCTTTATATTTTATATCACAGTATCAGAGAGTGGTAAAGAATTCAGAAGTCAGAATTATCTGTGGTTTGCAGGAAGTTCCCAATGCTTTAATTGTGTTCTTAGAGAGTCAGAAAAGGATGCAGACAAACAAGTTTTATAAAAATAAAAAATAAACATAATTTAATCGTTTTTTTTTAGTTCAGTCATAAAAAAGATGTCATTAAACAAATATTAAAAATATACTGTTTTTATGTTGTTTCTACATTAATTGGAAGATTGAATACAATCACGATTAATCATGATTAATTTCAGAAAATTATGCAATTAATTGGTTAATTTTTTAATCGATATACAGCACAATTTTTTTTTTTTTAAATCAGCAATCTTGTAATGCAACATTTGCATTGACCTGTCTCTACATGCTGGTAAGCTGTAAGCTTTCTGTCTCAGAACTATTCCTGTTCAAGACTCCACTGACATTTCAGGGGGAAAACTCTGGGCAAAACAAAACTGAAAGTGAAAGCAGCCTGACATTTACAAGAAATCAAGTTGTTTGTGAGTGAAGTGGCATATTTAGTCAGTGACCATACTTTCTTTTCAGTGGCTCATTCAGACTGTGACTAAAGGCCCACTGACACCAAGGATGATAACTATAAAGTGTTAATAATCATTCTATTCCTATGGGAAAAGGAAAGTCCACACAACAACAATGACAACAGAGGAACAATATTGTTGGAATAACTTTCAGAACAAATTTTTGACAACCAATCAGTATCCAGGTCGAACATTTGAAGCAACAGGTGTGTGCCTATAAAAAACAGAACTTTATCATATGTTAGTGTGGACACTAATATCGTTATCATTACCATTACCGTTCTTGCTGTGAATGGGTCTTAAGTCATGGCAACGTTGATCTTGGAAAATGGTGTAAATAATATATATTTGGAATGTATGCAAAGAATGTGACAAAAAAACAAGATATATGATGAAAAGAGTGAGAGCAGAGGCACAACACAATTACATATCCTGTGAAAGTCACATTTATTTAATATTAATGACGAACTAGATTTTGATTGCAAAAAATTGAAAAAAAAGTGATACTCCTCAATTGGAAATCTCCACAAGCCCCTTGTTTTCAAAGATGGTTAAACGAGATGCTTTATATTATCCAAATGGAACAGTTACGTTTTGGTGAGCTCTGCTCACAAAAAAAGAATTGAAGCCACATGGGGACCCCTCTTGAGACACTTGGAAATTTAACTATAAAACATTCTGTGAACCTTCCCTTCTATTCTTTTGATATTTCTATTTTCTTTTCCTCCTGTGGTGAATTATCTGATTTATACAAAAATTGTGAATATTGTCATTTATGTTTATATTTTCAAATTATGTTGTAAATATCTATTAATCGAGGCAGCCCTGTTTTTTTTCCTTTCTTTTCTTTTTGTGTAATTGTGTGTATTTTTTTATTCTATGTTAGTTACCTTTTTTGTGTGTTTGTTAACATAACTTTAAACTTGAAATAAAATATACAAAAAATAACTTGATTTTGAAATAATTTAATGTTCAAATGAAATTAAATGCAATAAAAAAACAAATAAACATAATATCAAATAAATCATGTTGTAATATAGCCTTAACATAAATGTTCCCAAAAAATTCCAGTCCAACATTTATACAAAGCCCTGCATTCTCTGTGCAAATCAGTGTGTGTTTAGTAGGATAAACAGGACAGTGGCCTACAGAACTGACAGGCAGCTGGACTGCAAACACTGGCTGTCAATTCATAGGTCATCACCCTGTGTCCTAGACACTGGGTTAAACATGCTTTCTGACAACATGCAAATACATTTACAGCCACATAATTGATAATTACAGATAATTAATTAGGACTGTATTTTCACGCAGAACCAACGGAGATAAAGGTGACTATCTGCACGCAACAGCAGCTCCACTGGAAGACATAAGAAACCTTCCACATGGAGTTGCTGTTACAACCAGTCAGCACCAAATCTTTGGAATGCGACCCTTTGGACAGCGGAAGGAAGTGCACATATTCCCTCACAAATGTTACAGAGTCAGTGTCCCATTCTCACTATACAGGGTAGTTCTTCAAGTTTTCTAAAGATAAATAAATAAAAAGAAAATAAGAAGATGCCAAAAAAGAAGAAGAAGAAGTGGTGCCACCTGAAATGAAAGTATAGAAAACCAAGTTAGAGGGTTAAATCAGGATTCAGACAATGGCTAATGACTGCCATTAAGGACATGTGAGAGTTTCTCTTTTGGTTCATGACTTTGACCTCTTGTTTCTTTCTCATCTTTATGACATGCCATAGACTCCATTATTGGCCAACAGCACGTCCAAAGTGCTAAGACTGATCTTGATAACAGCAATTTTATGACGCCAGTCAACACGAGGGTGCTCGGCAGAATTTGTGTATGGACTGAGAGAAAAAAGGGTGTGCCACTCAATAATTGATGTGCCTTTATGTCCCTAAGTTTTAATTTTGTAGATATCACTTCCTTTTAGTCATGAGTTACCCATCCCACATGCTCTATCATGTTCTTTCTCTCTTCTTGGTTTCTTAGTTTATATCATATTTTAGACTTTGCCTTGCCGTAAACCTTCCTCTGCTTCTTGCTACCTTTGGAAAAACAGCATAATAAAGCAATTAAAGGGGGCACACAGCACATGAGTCAGTCTGTGTTATCTGCTCCTGTTATCATCTTTTGAATCCACCATTATCTTTCTCATCCCTGCACCGTATCCAACATTTGTGTAGGGTGAGAGAAAATCAATGGCGTGAACTCATGTAGGTGGTTCATTTTTATGACAATTCCCAGTTGCTGAACTTGATATCAGAGTAACACTCACATATATTTGATCAAATCTACTTTGTAGAAAAGAAAACAACAGCAAAAACATTTGACATGACATAGTAGTCTGCGATTGTTGTATAAACAGATTGAGTCAACCTAAGACTGCCATTTATTTGCATTTGAACTTCAGTTATCTGCAATTTGCTTCATTTAATGAACACATTTTTAATATCTTTCTAAAACATACTCTACGCCCCTTGTGATTGATTTGTAAGATCCTGTTCTTGGAAAGTAATGTTTCAAATGTTTGAGGCCCGAGCACAAGCCTTTTGCATTCTTTTCTTATCCTCTTTAAAAGCATTAGCTTGACTTAGACAATGCGGGTATATTTACAGTAGAATATTAATCTAGCCTTTTACAAACAAACAGACAGATGTTAACAATGCAAATTCCTGCATGAATCAGCGTAATGGCAGAGAGGCGAGGCAAAGATGCAAAGAAAGATTTTTCTCAAAAATTACACACTCCATGTTCCTCACATATGTACCCAGTACTTTATTTTCAAGAAAGAGTTACTTACATTCACAGTTCTTCCTCGTGGGAGTCCAGGTTTTTGGAGCAAGATGTATCAGGGAAAAAAAATGATAATGTATGAAAACAAAAGAAGCCTTTTTCTAAATATAGAGATTAAAGAATTAACAGAAGCAAAGCAAAATATGGCTATAAAAAATAAAAAAGGAACTGAAAACAGCAAAGTTAGTGACAGCATGACAAGAGAGCGAGCAGGTGAGAGGGGCGCGTCGGTCAGCAGTGCTATGTCAGGCCGAGAGAGGCCAGTTTAAAAGTGATTTGAAGTTGAAGCTTAGTTAATAATTATACTCCTTGTCAATATTTAACATCTTTTTGGCCCTGCCCCTCACATCCAACATCCTGGACTCCTATGGACTTACACACAGACTATCTCAAGACCCTATTTTGTATGCTCTTAGGTACATTTATAATTTTTTCAAAGAAACACATTTAATTAAAATGGACTATGCAAATGTTGTGGGCAGAATAAGCATTCAATATTTAGTCCTGCAAGTTTAGTTTACTATAAATACAATGAACCACTCGGGGGCGCAGTTTTATTATAATTTACTATATAAAGAATCAGAACATTGCTTGTTGAATATCACGAAAACTACTTTAAAGTCTTATTTTTGCATCATATGGCTGTGGCATAATCATATGGCATATTCAGCCACTGTGAGTTGCTAAGGCTTGATTTATAAATCAGCAAATGTGATGTAGGTCAATGTCTTAATTACTGGTAATGGCACAGCATGCGGTAATGCTGCATGATTAGAATAGATAAAATAGACTATGGACTCTAAACATTGATCAAAGAATGAAAAACAAGAAGGCTTTATAACAGGATAATAAAATGCTCATGAGAGAGGGTTAATTATTGCCATTGTTAGGTTAAAGAGCACAGAAGTGCACACTATGTGAAGGAATTTTGATTGTCAAACACAAGAATGGTGCATCAATTAATGTACCACGACAAAATACTCCATCTAAGCACATAATATAGTACCTCAGGCAGGTGCAAGTCTGGGTGTAAATGGTCAAAATCTGCTTGTGTTTCTTGTGATAAGAGTTTTGGGATCGGACAAAAAAGGAAATGTTTCTTACCCAATGGTTCATTTATTGAGACCCATTTAGACTAAAAAGAAAACCTGAAATGCTAAGATGTATTCCAAACATTTCTGCCTTTTACATTCAATGCTTTGAGCAACCTCAATATTATGGTTTGAAACATGCAATTCCTTAACATCCCCAGGAGAAAAAAAAAAAAAAAAAAATCCAGACACACAATTTAACATTGTACTCAAACTGTTGGAAAATGCTTAAAGAATTATAGTACGCCTGTACGATAAATACATTTCAGGATATGTAATGTAATCGTTGTGTTTCTGGGGTTAATTTCAGCTATTTCCCTCACTTTAAAGGAGGAAATGAAATATTTCCAGTGGTTACGACCTTGTTATAGCGCACAGGGTCAAATCACAAACATGCAATGTTTTATGGCTTTCAAATTTTACCAGAACCATACAGGAAATGTTGAGGCTGTTGTCCTGCATATAAAGCCACACTTCTGGTTCTTTAATCGCAAGTCAACAGTCAGTAATACTGCCCCTCCACACTGCAAAGTCTCAGAGTTCAGTTCATGTTGTTATACTTCTTCACTCCCTCTATATTTTATGCCCTTCAGCTCCTTCAAAATGTTTCCATGGTAAAGTATCCATTACGTTGAAGGTGTCACTTATTAGATACACTAAATACCATACAAATAGTACATTTGGAAACCACATTTCATCCCTTGAACATCACTGTCTATAATCAGATTTATAAATACATTTTACCCTACAAGAAGCTTGGACAGAATTTGTTTTTATTTGATGTGATTCCTCTGTAGTTATAACAGAACTGTGGCAAATGTTAAGTTTTTGAGATGTACAGCTTCACAAATCAGTCATTAGCTACTAACGTTCTCATTTACAAAGTCGACAGTTTCAGTGCTAACCAAGATGTCCCTTATCTTATCAGAGGCTAGAATAGGGTGTGTTTAAGTGTGCATAATGCATTGTGTAATACACACACCCACACAAGCACAGGTATGTATGGTCATTCACAGTCAAGTCAAGGACCAGATCAGCACAGATTCAAGTTTCTATTCTTATCTCAGTAAAATACACATCAAATTAATTATGAAAAGGATACTATAAATAGGCCTAGAGAAAGAATTTTAACTTCATATAAAGCAGTATTGTAGAGCCTTTAACATATAACAGGCCAAAAATTTTATTAGATTTCTGTAGGAAACATTTTCTGAAGTGCACACTACTAATATGTGTGACAGTTTGGTGATACATTTTTTCAGTTGGTTGATTGTCAGAAAACGATGAAGACATTTTTCTGAAAAGATTCTGTGTTTATGATATACAGTCTCTTCATTAAATTCTGTTTAATACAGTGATTAATGGGACAAATTGTTTGTTTTCACAAACTGGTTCACGTGTTCCAGTTAAGCAGAGGTTTTTATTTAAAATGTAATTTGAATATCACATTTCAGATCATTTCATGTTCAAATTCACTTCATGGGCCAAAATAATGATCTGCACCTATTAATAATATACAGTATATCCATATTATACAGTCTCTCAGGTTTAAGTTTCTTCTTGGCCACTGCTGATAAAAGTTTTACTCGTGACATGACAAACTGTGTATAAAATTATAAAAATGTCCATTAGAAATCACTTTACATCGCTTTTTTTTACTAGTTTTCTTTTCTTTTTTCCATCTACTCCAGTAACAGGTGCTTCGTCTTTCTGGGCGGCCCTCTTTTTTGCCTTCTCCGTCACCGTTTCCATGGTATCCCAAACCTCATCCTCCTCTTCCTCTGCTTTCACCTCTTCTACGTCTCCACTAAAATCAGCATTTGATGACTATAAGAGAAAAGCACATAAATAGTCAAGCGTTTAAGTCATTAGGATGCAGTATAAAGTCTTCAGCGAGAAAGCAACTTCCATTGTTGTTACTGTTGATAGGCAGTTACATAAAAGCGAATCATCAAAAGGATGCTCCCTCTGACACTGAACTGCTGCTTACCTCCAGTTCTCTGCTAGACAGCAGAACACAATTGAGTCGTGACTTCAGATATACCTGCACAGAGAAAATATGTGCATTTATACAAACACGACAGTGAGTGGGAGGCACTTCTGATTATATGGTACATGCAATTAGATGGAAAAAAGAGGAGAGGGGCTATGCAGAAATCTGCAGAGAGAATAAAAAAGATGAAGTGCAGGGAGAATAGAGAAAGAAACCTGATTTCTTGTGCATCCATACCTTGTGCTGTAAGGAACGGTCTTCCAGGCTGTGTACTCTCAGAAAACGATCTAAACCACAAGAGGCCACCAATGGGAGGGAAGGATGGCACTGCAACCCCCGCACTGCCCCCGCCAGACCCTTAAGACACCCACACACAAGCCCTGCAGGCAGAGAGAAAAGAAAATGGGGTCAGACAAAACAAAACTCTCAGGAGTTCAATAATATTACAGCGCATATACGGAGAACGGCTGGCCAAATACATCCTTTATACTTGGAACACACACAGATCCAGGACAAAAAACCCTAAGCAATGGAGCTTCAGTTCAAAACAACTGCTTTCGTGCAGATCCAAGCCTGCCTAAGAGAACAAAATAAACGGAGCATCCACCTACTGCTTACCTTTCCGGAGGTCAAGGATGGCGAGCTCCCCGTGAGTGTTGCCCACGACCACTGTGCCCTGGTTGGCAGGAAGAGAGAGTGCTGTGAGCGGGTACTCTCCAAACCGAGCCTCCAACACTGGCCTTCTCTGAGGCGACGAGGGGTCATACACACGCACCTGACGGAGGAGGAGCAGAACAGAGAGGGCAAGATATTTTGAGTCATGTTTGATCACAGATGCTTACCTTAAAACACAAAGGAAGACATAAATAAATACAATAGCAAAGGGTTAGGGACAAGCTGAAAAAGATGATCAGCTCACAATATATTTCAGAATCTTTCGTAACTATTAAATCTAAGCCAGAACACCCAGAATTCAGTTGAATTCAGTTGGTGAGCATAAGAGACTTTCAAGAAAATGTAAAAAAAAAAAAAAAAAACCTTACTGACAACAAACTTTTGAATGATAGTGTACATAAACTCAGGTATTCACTGTAAACAAAAAAAAATCAGATATATGATATTTATAAAATAAATAAATTTATTCCAGATGGAATAAATGTGTCCAGTGTAGATAAAGTGTAGGAAACTACAGTAGACAAGCGCACATGGATAAAGCCAGAGTAAAGACAAACCTGATGGTGTCCAGTGCATGTGACTATTTTATCTGAATCTGGGATAAAGCCAATGTCTCTCACCCACACGGGCACTCGCATATCCAACCAGTCATGAGCTACCTGATCAAAGAAAAAAAAGGAAGAGCTTGAAACACAAAAATAATAAACTAGTGGGGTTGAAAAGGTTTGAGTTTTTTTTCTTATGCCTTACATTTTTGGCTGTGAATATTGGCTTATCTGGTCTCTCCAGATCCCAGACTTTCAGTGGGTTCTCTTTACCCCCTGTAGCCACACGATGGCGCTGTGATTGGTTCTGTTGCATTCTGCATATTCCATTTCCAACATTTACCTCAGTCTAAGAACAGAGACAGATGAGGTTGTTTGAGATTTACTGTAAGTCCACATTTATCTTAAGAGACAAAAAAAATTATCATAAAGATGAAGAGATCATCATACATTATTCAATGCTAATCTACAATTCAAATAGCAGAAGCAGTGCTACTACTGTGCTACTAGCTATATAAGGAACAACAAGTAAAATAGTCAGTGTTGGGTCACTTTATGTGTTTTTAGTTGAAGAGACAGCACAATAAAACATCTCCTCCCATTTCTTTTAAACAGTCAGACCCCTCATCTGACCAACAATAAGTAAATAAAAATGAACAAATATACATGCAAAAATATACGGAGGCGCTACATACAAAAAAATATATACAGAAACCGCTTTTGACTGGTTCATTTCTGAAGATCATCATAATTAAAATGCAGTGATAAATGACATTTTATATAATTTTGCTTTTATGTGATATTGAGCTGTTTCTGGGTTTATATTATGGGGACAAAATCCCTTTTAATGTACTGTACTGAAAGGCAACCTAATGTCTACTCTATCTACTTTATCACAGTAACATGCAAACAAATCAAGTGATGAATATAATTGTCTATATATATACACACTACTAATGTTGTATTTTTTATTTTTATTTTTTACTTTTTGATCCTGAAATTCACCCTGAATCTGCTTTAGAACATTAAAAGATTAATGTTAGTTTTAATTTTTTCAGCATTTTTAACATTTTATGTTTAGTAAATAGTCCTGCAGTGTGACGGATACATTTTTAAAAGTACAAACATTTCAAGTAGCATTTCTTTTATTAACATAAGACCATACAAGTGCATGTATAACAATTATAAAAGAAATTGGAATAAAAAAAAATCTTAAAATCAAATATAGCACACCACACTGCAGGACACTGAAATCCCACTGACTTACGGTTTCTGTACTTCCTTCCTTCCACACCTTCAGCAATCCTGACTCCACACATGTAATCATAGAACTGGAAAAGAAGGAAAGAAAGTACTTCATTCCTACAGTACATCAAAGCAAACCAACAAAACATCCAGTAATTCATTAGCCCCTGCAGAGACGAGCATAACATGATATTGGCAACCACCTGTCAGTGACAGCCAGTCCTGTGAACCTGCCCTGTGAAGGATCTCCACACTCTCTGGTCGCTGTGAAGATTCCCTTATCTGTGCTGAAAGTTTTCACAGTGCCATTCACACTGCCCACTAACACCTGCAACGACATACACACATAGACAGCGTCTGTCAGCCACTAAATCATGGTGATGAAGTCTGCTACTCCAGTTCTCTCTTTCTCACCTCTGATTCGTGAGGGTCTCCCCATGCCATCACACAAACCTCCTGATCCCGACTCATGCAGCTCATCTCACAAAAGTTAAACGCCTGCTTTTTGGTTAAACCTACCCCTTGAGATGAAATATGGATAATAACAAATCATCAGTTCAGTGGCCCTCAAGAAAATTAAATGGCAGATATGTGGTACTCACGTGTACCATACATGGCTAGCTATCCAGTCATAAAAAGTACAATATGTCGACAAAGAGACGGAAATCCCTTTACCTTTTAATATTCCTGTCTCGGATCCAAGCCATATTGAGCATATTTGGCTTTTAGCAGCCATTTGACAGAAAACGAGTGATTTTGGAGTTACTGACTTAATAAAAACAGATCTCCACGTTACTGTCGCACACAACTACGTCCGGGTGTAACGCGCAACCTAAGGACTTTTGGTTCCGTCCCCCACTAAGACTGGGTTTACTGACGCTAAACATCAGTGCGAGTTTCAGCATGTTGTCATGCGATTACATTTACTACAGTTGGATGAAAGTATTATAAACTATCTCGATATGTAGTGTTTATCCTATAATTTTCACTTTTTTCACTTAAACACAAAAGATATTAGATATTAGCAAAGAAAGGGACTTTCTAGGCACTAGGCAGAATGTTAGGGATGTCTTCCATGGAAGAAAGTAAGCCAGACAGGTTTTATAACAACATGAAGGTGAGTAGCTTCTTTTTAAAATTAATTAATTAATTGATTAATTTTTGTTTTATTTTTTGTGAAGTCTCCCTTTATTTCAGTTAATTCTGCTATAAAGACATGGCTGCTAATTTACAGATAGGTGTGACTATATATTAAAACAATTAAAATAAAATTATTAATAATGAAATAATAATTTAAAAATTAAATTCCATCATCCCAATAACTGAATATTCTTTTTGATATGTTTTGAACACTTTTTATTACCAATTAATTTACATAACATTTCTACTTTGTAATTACATGGGTTTTAATTTTTTTTAACTAATAGCAATTTCTACCCAATAAATACCCCCCCCATTTATATGACTTTTCTAAATCTAGAAATAACACTTTTAAAAGTCATCCGAAATCATGTGAACCCTGGTTCTTAAATAAAAATGTCAGTCGTTAAGGGAAAAATTAAAATAAGAATGATTTCAGCTTATATCTTGATTATCTTATTTTAAATCTTGTTTTGTTTTATTTTAATAATTTTTAGTCATCTCCTTGGAAGTGTGCTGGGGCCCCCTGGTTAAAAACCACAGCTATAAGGAATTAGCAACACTAGCTGCACCAAATGGAACTGCAAAAATAATGATTGTTTTCAAAAAGTTTCCACAGACACTCCTTTATTTATTTTGTAACAGATTGAATATAATTTTTTTTTTTAAATCTAAAACACATATCAGCACTTAAGTAACCGAAATCAGTTGCGGCTGCCCTAAAATAGCATTTCATGAAGGACAGTAAAGAGAGGAGGCTTTCAGAGTATGAAAGAATCCACCAGATGGTACTCTTGGACTCCATTAGAAGAGCACCCACATAGCATACTGGAAAAATCTGTCAAAGGTGTTGTATGTGCTTTAGGATATTTGTCAGTCTTTCTGAAAAACAGAGAATGCTGCCTATATTGCTGCAGTAATGTAAGCAATAAAAGCAAATTAGAAGCCTTACTGTTGGAATGATTCAGTCTCTTCTCCCTGGGGAGCATGTCAATCAAGTTTCAATATTTCCCATGCTTTAAAGAACACTATAAACAAAGATGGAGACATTGTGGGGATGATTTGAAAACATAGCTAATGAGAGAAGAAAAGAAGTTCCCCAGGGAGTATTCATTGAAAATGGATTTGACACTATATCTAAATGAGGTGGCAGGAAACCCAGACATATTCAAAGGTGTGATATTATATGAACCTTTTTTATATGCAGGTTTTCTACAGCTATGGAAAAACTGTAAATAATTAGTAGTAGAAGAAGAATTAGGTTAGTTTCTTGTAATTACGCATACTTTACTGTTATTATTATTGTAAGTACATGTAATATGTAACAAGAACACTGTAAAATAGTGTTAGCTAATATAGCCTATTATAATAATTATTATAATTAATAATATTATGAATACAATATAATAATTATAAAAAATAATATAATGGAACACATAATGGAATTTTTAAAAAATGTTTTGAAATGTGAATAAGCATAATTTATGTTAAACTCTAAATACTACATTTTTGTCTTACTGGAGATATTTGTACACTAACAAGTTTTTATCTTTTTAATCTATTATTATTTTTATTATTATTTATCATAAAATCATGGAATTTCACAGAATTTTTAGAGTGAAAAAAATGAAAAATCAGATTGTGAATGAAAAAAATAACTCTCTTCTACTCATGATCTTTGAAGACATGACTGCAGATTTGACTAAAAAGAAAAAGATAGAATCAAACCTTACTTCATCTCTCCTGCAGTGACAGAGACGTACTTTCATCAAGAAGGTAACATTGTATGAGAGAGAGACAGTAAGAAAATAAAAGAGGGAGGGAGAGAGAGAGAGAGAGTGAGAGACAAACAAGGGAAGCCAAAGAAGAAAAGCTTCCTCTGCCCCCTCATATCTCTCCAGGGAATGAGAGAGTAGGGCAGAAAATAGAGGGACGGAGGAAGGGAAGACTGTTGAATGTAGTTGAGCACTGCGATCAGAGGTAATATAACATCACATTTTAATTCTAATCAAAGAGATGTGGATGAGAGAGAAGGGCTTTTCCATTGGTTCTGCTTTTGAGATCAAATACCAACAGGGAATGCTTGAATTCGTAAAAAACTGAGAATGGCAGAGAAGGAATGAGAGCGAGAGAGAGCGGAGGATAAATGGGTAAGGCAAATGGAGGGGGGAAAATAGAAGAACGCTAAGTTAATTAAGTGTCAGACTTCAGAAAGCTGCGTGGGATCAAAAGCATGAGATAAAACAGAAAAATATGGCCAGCACATTCATGCATGTTTTGCTTCTTTCTGCTGTTTCATACCTGGTCGCAGAGCACCCAGCAGCCAATGAGAGGCTGTGATGGGACCGACACTGACACCTAGAGCAAAGCAGACCAGAGATTTCTGACATGGTGTCGACCCAGATTGATGAGAGGAAACTGAGGGAAGAGAGGACAGACATAGACAGACTTGCGCCGCTGCTTCAGAAAACACAGGTAAATGCTCTTGTTCTTTCATTCTGTCATGTACCACAGCTAACTTATTTAACCATTCTTCACGGTCATTTTGAACGTCTTTGTTTATTCATGTTTTCACTGTTTAGAAGGATTGAACACCATTACAATTTTGTTATGGATTCATGCACAGCTGCAAATGCAAAAATTGGCACATTTTACTTTTTTTTTTTTTTTTGCATTAGCCAAATCCACCAGTAAAATTTTTAAATAAATGCAATAGTGTCTTGGAAATGCACATGTCTGCAAAGCCTTGTATAGATTTCTCTGGATAATAAGTTCAATATATAATCGTAAACATTTTTTTTTTTTTGCTACAAATCCGTACTAAGCAAGCTACTCAAACAAAGATTTTTTTTCTAAAAATAAAATAATTTTTTTTTTGTTTACACTTACAGTCTCAATGACTCATTTTGAAGCCACAAATTCCATCTAAAGGAGTCATTTTTCATTTTTATTAAGATTACATTGTCATTAATGTGTTCATGTTATTATCCATAATACCAAATTATCAGCACTTAAAACTGATCAATTATTTTTCATTCTAAGAGAGGATATGGATCAAGACCTGTCGATTAGATCTACAAATGTGTCCAGTTATTGTTTAAAATGACAACACTATGGCAGTTAAAATGTGTCTAATTGTAATTACTGTTCAACAATCATTCATCTAGTTAGGGCCAAACACATTCATCCATTACTTTAGACACTCTTAAAAATAAAGTTTCTTCATTGGCATCAATGGTTTCATGCAGAACCTTTAACATCTATGAACTTTTCCATTGCACAAAGGCTTTTTATAATACAGATTATTAAAATATTCTTCACACTTTCAAAAAAATGTTTCTTTTAAGAACTGTTCACTGAAACGTTCGCTGGGGAACCAAAAATGGTTCTGCTATGGCATCACTGCAAAAACTCCCATTTGGAAGCTTTATTTTTAAGAGTGTAACTCGAATCAATGTCTGTTTTTCAGAATGTATACCGAGGACATTCATCCTCTGATGTGCCCACAAGATATTTTTTAAGGTGTTCTGCTGTAAATAAGGTGTGTGAACCCAGTGTGCAGGACTAATCTTAGAGCCGGGGGAGGGGAGCGATTCTCCACATACATACAAACCCCCTTCTGCCAATCAGAGAGAAAGACAGAGAGGGAGAAGGAGAGCAAGTGAAGGAACAGGGGAGACGGCAGAGAGACTGAAAAGAGGAAACAGCTCTAGCAGTTATCTTGGGTGGACAGAGAGGAAGAATTACACACAAATACACACTGTCCAGCCACACGTTACAAGACGCTCCAGCCAGCGGAGGCGGATAACCAGCCAGACGCCTCATATCTGCAGCTCCAGACCAAGAGGATTCCTCTCTAATTCTATCCCGACTTCATCCTAAGCTGGACCGCAAGCTTTAAGAGGAGAGACAGAAGAAGAGGGAAGTGCTTTGTAACTTCCTTGAAGGGGGTGAGAGTGTAAAGAGAGACAGAGAGAGAGAGCAGGGGAAAACTCCCCCTCGCCCTCTCTCGACCCAGATCACCGTCAGGCTGGCTGGCACAGCCATGGCTTTCACCTTTGCGGCCTTTTGCTACATGTTAACACTCGTGTTGTGCGCTGCCCTCATCTTCTTCGTCATCTGGCAGGTACGTCTGTAGTTTTAGACCTTACTGAGTGAATGTGAATTTGTACGAGTTCCTGTTACCTGTAACACTGTCACACTTCCATTTCAATTGGCATCGGAATCCATGCCATTGCCAAGTGTCTGACTGTGTGAGTGTGAATGTGTGTGTGTATGCGTGTGGGTGTTCGTGCCAATTTTTTGAGTGCAGAGACTGGTGTGTGTCTGTCCAAGCTGTCTCCCCTGCCCTTAACAAGAGGCCTTATCCTTGAGGTGAATACAAATCGCGGCAGTTATTAATAGTGCAGACATTCTGAGTCATGGATGATTGATGATTTACAGAACAAGTAGATGGATACAGAAGGAAAGAGGCGGGAGCCTACCTGTGTGTATGTGCACAGTCTGCACACAAACGCACACATACATACAGTCAATAATGTAAATGTGAATCTCACAAAACCTTAAGAATGATTACACCTGGAAAAAAAATTAAGAAATTATATTTTACTTTGTAAATGAAGGATATTTTTAGGACCATTATTTGAGATATTAAGCACATTACTTTTAAATCACATATTTAGTTTCATTTAGCAATTAAGCAAATAAATTTTCCATACTGTATAAATATATATAATAATTTATATATAATATATATAAAAAAAATATGTGCTTTAAAAATGTATTTATACGTCATTGTACATCATGGTAGTATTTGTTGTACTGCCTTTAACTTTGGAAGTTTTAATTTTACAAAACGTTCGATTACAGTAATTGAGTAAAAAAAACTATTTCAATAATGACAATATAATGAGAATCAACATTGAAAATAATAGGAATTTAAAAAACACACAAAAAATAACGTCTAGATGCTTTACGACAAGGAAAATTCTAGGGGAAAATGTCATGAAAATTGTTACAATAATATTAATATATATAATTCAACAATAATGTATATTTCAAAAATATTAGCCATCCATCTACTCTCCAAACTGCTTATCCTCTGGTTGTGGGTTCAAAAATATTAATATTAATTCATTTTATTTAAAAAAATATATAATTTCTTCTTTTTCTTCTTTTCATTTTGAGGTGTAATGTGACTTAGATATGTTTTAGTGAGATTCACCAATGCACACAAACACAGAGAGAGAGACCGCTGAAGAGGAAGAGGTCAACAGCTCATTTGAACTCTACTGGTTGTTCTGGGCAAGCCCACTGTCTGTAGAATCACAAATGAAATTTGCACAGTCGCCGCCAGAGACTTCAACATCATCTGTATTCTTCATACTAGAGGCGGCATTCTCGCAAAAGGCAACAGCAGACAAACACAATGGCCCTGAACTGTTAAAATCTGTCTGAAACACTAAAACACTAGAGAGCAGAGGTTACACAAGCCCTAAATGCCAAACCAGAAGTCAGGGATATTTTCAGATCGGCATTAGACTGCAGACCTTACATGTAAGACGTTCAAAAGGCCATTAAGAAACAGACTTGAAATGACTGAGCATTGACTAATGACAGGAGTGGGAGAGATTCTAAACATGAGTAATTTGGTTTGAGTGTGTGTGTAAATGTATGTGAGAGATGGAGAGAGTATGGAGACAGAGAGTGGGGGAGGCTGAGAGTCTGCGTATGAGAGCATGCCGGCGAGAAACCATGTTATTGAGAATGCTTATCAAACCGTAATTTGGTTCTGACACCCCATCCCCCTTTCCTCTCCTTCTCCCCCTATCTTTGTATGGCTCTCAGCCAATAAGAATGTGAACTCACTTCTATAGCAACCATGATGCCTGCTTAGGGGCTCATTCGATCACCATGGCAACTGCATCTGTTTACAGAGAACGAAGTGAGGGGATGGCAGGAGATATGGATCTATAAGGGGAAAAGGAAGGAGGGGAGAACATAGCTTGAAGCTGTAGGAATGGCTAGTGAATGTGAAAAGTTAAAGATAAAAAGGGCCACAGATGGTACAATCATCCTACATCGTCTCTAACCTCCAAAATCTCCAATGGTTTTGTTTAAATGCTCATGTAACATGAATTCTGTTTGTCTCTTCTCAAGATTATTGCTTTTGATGAGCTGCGCACAGACTTCAAAAATCCCATCGATCAGAGCAACCCCACCAGAGCGGTAAGGCTTTTCTTAGATCACGATTCCTTTCACACAGCACAAACTACTCGGCATCACTCTCCCAACTGTGAACAGCAGGTTTCAGAGACACTGAGACGGCATACATGCACATATGTGAACACACGCAGAAACATGCATCCATGCCGCACGCTTACAAAACAGTCAGAGCGTGCTGTTAAAAATTTGATTGCGTTCTTCTGTTTTTCCTCAGAGGGAAAGAATATTGAACATCGAAAGAATCTGCAACCTCCTCCGAAGGGTGAGTGAAATTCTGGCAGATCAAGTCGAGTGCAAGCATATATAAAGTGGGGAGGACATGCAAGAGAACCCCTTAAAACAGCTAATAGAGATGCATTGATTGTACAATTGTGATACAATTGCTGATACCCTTATTTGGCAAAAAAAATTATAAAATAAAATAAAACAAAAAAAATTAAAATATATATTTTTTAAATGCTGCAGGTGCATTTATGCATCACAACATTATAATACACACTACACAGTATAAAAAATTGATATTCAAATAAATTATAAAATGTCTAATATCAGCTGATAATTAATAAAGCACTGATGTACACTATCATTCAAACGCTTGGGGTCAGTGGAAATATTTTTCTACTAATATACTTTTATTAAGCAAGGATGCATTCAGTTGATCAGCTTTCTAGAATCCTGGAAAAAATGTATCACGGTTTCCACAAAAATAATGTTTCTTGAGCAGCAAATCAGCATGTTAGAATGATTTCTGAAGGATCATGTGACACTGAAAAACAAGATAGAAGCCTTGATGAGAGTAAGAGACTTCTTTAAAGGGGTCATATGATGCGATTTAAATTTTTCCTTTCTCTTTGAAGTGATACAAGCTCTTGGTGCATAAAGAAGATCTGTAAAGTTGCAAAGACTAAAGTCTCAAATCCAAAGAGATATTCTTTATAAAAGTTCAGAGTCAACCACGCCTACCTAAAACGGCTCATTCTAACACGCCCCCACATGTCTACGTCACGATGTGGGAAGATTTGCATAACGCCGCCCAAATGTTCATGCAAAGAAAGAAGGCATAACTTTTATTCTCGCTGTAGTATTGTTGTTGCCGCGGCCGCCATGTTGTGAAGACGCTGTGTGATTCGTTGTGAAAGCGAAACTACTTTGTTTGGCCTTCCAAAAGAGGACACGACTAGAAATCAGTGGTTAAGTTGTATTTACAACACTGTTCCAGAACAGTTCAACCCAAATATTCAGATGTGTGCAGCGCATTTTATGGAGGACTGTTTCCTGGCAGAGACTACAATGCCGGCTGTACAATCACAGTCTGTAAGTAAGTTTTCATATTTAAAGGATTTGCCACTGATGATTCAAACGCGAGTTTTGGGCAGTGTAGAGTAGCGTTTGTAGTTTGTAATTTCTCCGATCACAAATGCAGACATGGTTTTATGTTTACACGGCGCGATGCAACGCAACGCGTAAAAAGACAGTATAAGTCATTATAATCCGTAATTATGTCCCCACTGGATGCAAGAAATGACTCGTTTGTAATGGGTTTTAATGTTTTTGTCTCGTCGCTCCGGCCGGGACACGGCATCACAGTATCGTAAGGGGCGTAACATTTCCGTCACACGCTTGAGGTATTCGGCCAATCACAACGCTCTGGAAAGCTGGCCAATCAGAGCACACCTTGCTTTTCAGACCAATAAGCTTTGTAAAAATCGACACGTTTCAGAAAGGCCGGGCATAGAGGAGAAACAATAATGTACAGTATGTGGAAAATGTGTTTTGCTTTTCAGACCAATAAGCTTTGTAAAAATCGACACGTTTCAGAAAGGCCAGGCATAGAGGAGAAACAATAATGTACAGTATGTGGAAAACAATGTTTTTTTAACCTTAAACTGCATAAACACATTTCATTACACCAAATACACAAAATAATGTTCTTTTTAGCAACATCATATGACCCCTTTAAAAAAAACATCTTGGTGACCCCAAACTTAGTGTGTCATGCATCCATACTTTAATAGCTAGAAATGTCATGACAATGCAGTTTTAAATATCTTCCCATAAACCCCAGAATATCGGTCACCGGACCCCTGATTGAAACCCTGGTGTTGAAACATTCTGTATCTCCCAAAGAACCACAAAATTATCTACTTCCTTTCTTCCTGAAAGTGCTAACATTCTACCTCTTTTCATTTCTCGCCCCCCTTTGCTTTTATTGCTCTGTACTTGGAGGCACACTCATGTATTCCATTTTTCACACACACATTAAGAGTCAGAATTGAATGGGCAAAAGATACTTATGACGAATATCTGAATTCATGCTTACAAACATGACGAGTACTTGAAACTATCCCTAACTCTGTTTTTTCCCCCAGCTGGTGGTTCCAGAGTATTCCATCCACGGGCTGTTCTGTCTGATGTTCATGTGTGCAGGAGAGTGGGTAACTCTGGGCCTTAACATCCCCCTGCTCCTCTATCACCTCTGGAGGTACAAACTTTCCCTCACATCTACTTTATTGAAATTTCAAAATGGGTCTCTATAGCAATTCCCCCTCTCTCTTTTTTTCTCCCTCAGGTTTTTCCACCGTCCTGCAGATGGGTCTGAGGTTATGTATGATCCAGTGAGTGTGATGAATGCAGACATTCTGAATTACTGCCAAAAGGAGTCCTGGTGCAAGCTAGGCTTCTATCTTCTGTCCTTTTTCTACTATCTGTACAGGTAAACCCTCCTCATTCATGTATCATCTACCCATTTAGACATGATCTTATGTTTGGATTTTATTGATGGCATTACTTACCTACTTATTACCTACTTCATCATCTGAGAGGAACAATGGGCTTCTCAAACTTCTACAAAAGAAATGTAAAATAAGAAATGAAAGAAACAAAAAAATTCAGCGGCACATAATAAGAAATGTTTCTTGAGCACAAAATCAGCATATTAGAATGATTTCTGAAGGATCAAGTGACACTGAACACTGACTTTTTCTCAGAATGTCTTTCTTAATTTGAAGTAGATGGTGAAAGTTTGTTTAGTATATCTATCTTAATTAATTTCTCTCTCTCTGTCTCTTTTGCAGTATGGTGTATGCTTTGGTCAGCTTCTAAGTGATCAAATGAAGGACAGACGATTACGAAAGAAAGGAGAAAAACGACAGAATAAAGACCGAACTATGTCGCGCTCTCCTCTCCCTCATCCACAAACCTTGTTCAGCTCCTCCTCAGATCTCCTGGGTGGGGATGGATGATGGACAGATGTAGAAAAAGCTCAAGACAAGGAGGCATTTAAAGCCATCGATGTAAAGCTGCCTCAATCACTGCCATTAAAAAAACAAGTGGAGAGGTGGACCAAAAGAAAATGAGTGCATTAGACAGAGAGAAATATGGTGAACAAAAGGCTCAGGCAGTGTAGAAGTTTTGTAACACCATTTCATTTCTCAAGGGCTGCTGAAAATTTCTGCTGCTCATAGCAGTTCTTAGTGTCTATGAAGTGTCTACACTGAGGCCATTACAGAACGTTACCTTGAATTTTACATCAATAGACCGTGGACTTTGTTGCAACGTATTTTTCTTCAGATAACTTATGTCAAAGTATTTAATAACTGCTAAGTATTTGCTATTTCAGTATTTGTGGTAGATAAATGTACCCTGTATGTAGAGGTACAATATAATAATTGATTCAATTATGAATATATGGCTCAGTTGTTGCAGTTCGGTCAGGGTAGTTCTATTAGTGTCCTTAAACAACCGCACAAGAAGTATATTTTTACGTCAAATTTGATGGTGACGTTTACAAAGACATTTCAAAGCAAATCAACCAATGAGATAAGTATCACAAACCGGAGAAACTGTTTGAGCAGCATCACATCTGAGTACCGACACCCCATGTTCCGGGTTCATCCATCATGGTGGCTGCGGTGAGGATGAGCGGTCAAGCAGAGCGGCAGACTCTTAATTGAGACAGGCATGCAGGACGGGCCGTACCAGAGGGAAGAGAGATCTGACCCCAACCTCTGCCGGAGTTCAAATACTCGATAGACTGTGACAAATCATAAAAGCACTTTTGGAATGCCAACAGATGAACTGTAGCAAACAACAGAGGAAGACTCATTTGCGTTGAGTGGGCTGACGTGCGAGAGACAGCCGAACACAGCAGGCCGTGATGCAGATGATGGTGTCGGAAACGTTCGCCGATGATGCTTTGGACAACAGACTGATGATGTTGGACATGACAAGGATGGCGGTCTCACATCAAATACAAACTTTTCAGGCAATCTTCTGTGTTGTCAAGGCTATATACAACATTTAATGCCACTCTGTTCTGTGTATCATAGGGCCTCTCAATTTGCCTCACCTGGAGTTACTGTGTTGTGCTGTGTCCATCAGTCTGCTAAACAAGTAGATTAATGATTATTTAACTAAGCTGTGTGTAGTTCTAGCTTTGTAGATGAACAGAGTGGTCGAGCATATCTCTCCTGAGCTGCTGGTGCACTAGCTAGAACGGCTTTGTATTACACTTAAAATTTCAGTGCAACAAGCGAGCAATTTAATAACAACACATCTGAGTGCTTTTTTAGCAACACAGCCTATCTGGTTTGAACTCCTGGGTCTTCTTTGCATCTTGGCTTTGACTTGATGTACCCTAAAAAATGTGAATATATAGGCCTACCCTGGACAATCACTATTAGCACAGGAATGTGGGCCGAGAGACAACCGACTGGGTCTTCATTATAGACGTCATCACTGAATGTCTTTTTGTGATTAATATTAGTTCACATGCAGTATCTACATTTAAGAATACCTGCATGATTATGCCTTTTATACATGATTCATTAATGTACGCTACAGCACCTTTGGTAACTTTGTGGTCTGTATTCAGTTGAATACAACCAAATATCTTAAATACTCGAAAAGCAATTACACATGTTCTAATAAAATAATGTTGCCAAAAAAAGTTTGTTTGTTGATTTGCATTTAAATATATGTAAGGGTCTGTAGGTTTTTTTTAACCTTTTATTCAGCAAGGATGCAATAAATTAATCAAAAGTGACATAAGACTTTTATAGTTTTAAGTTTTACAAAAATAATAATAATAATTTCAAGAAATGCTGCTATTTTGATGCTGTTCTATTCATCAAAGAATACCGAAAAATGTAAGACAATTTTTTACAAAAATATTAGGCAGCACAACTATTTTCAACATTGATAATAGTAAGAAATTTTTTTTTTAGCAGCAAATTAGCGTATTAGAAACATTTCTGAAGGATCATGATGTGACACTGAAGACTGGAGTAATGATGCTGAAAATGTAGCTTTGCCATAAAAGGAATACATTTTTAAATATATAACAGTTGTTTTAATTTGTTATATTTCACAGTATTACTGTCAAATAAATGCAGCCTTGGTGAGCATACGAGACTGCGTTCAAAAACATTTAAAAATCTTACCAACCCCAAACTTTTGAGTGCTAGTATAACTTGGTCAACTACAACATGTTGCAATCTTTACAAATGTTGAAATGAGAAAGGGTATTTTTATTAAAAATAAGCTGGTCTGCAAAAGGTGGTAATTGAATTCCACCAAAAAAGAAATAAGTAAATTGAAAAGGGATGAAACTACGATAAGAAGAAAAAAGATCGAGGCAAATGATGAAGGCCAAGAGAAAGTTTATAAAGAATTTGAGCACATTCTTGCAAGTCTCAAGCAAAAGTAAATGTGAAAGACTGATAATGAAAAGGAGAGACAGAGAAAGTGTGAGTGCACTGGAGTCAATAAGAGGCTAACACAGTTTGGTTGCCATGGAGACACAAAAAGAATGAAATGCATTTTATGTTAGGATGTCGCTCTCTCTCTCTCTCTCTCGCTGGCTGAAAATCAAAACCAAAAAGCCTGTCCAAAATAGGTTTTCTGTGCATGGCCGCACAGCTGAAACATTTGCCAAAGCTTTGAAAAGCAATTTGGTATGAAAATGGAGCAGGAAAATAGAACAGAGCACAGATAAATAAATAACATAAAAATTTAAATTTTATCAAAGAGCAGCAGAGTGTAGTTAATGTGCAACGCATGCAGAAACATGCATGTAATTCACACACACTCCATTGCCAAAGTCTATTTCTCTGTCTGCTCTTTCTCTCACTCTCTATTCACCTCTTGAGAGATGTTGCTATGGAAACTGGTTACAATTGATAAGTTTGAAATATGAGTGAGCCACAGACATGCTGCTGGTACATATAGACACACACACACACACACACACACACACACACAGAGAGAGACTGAGACAGCTACACTTGTATAGAAATGGTTCTCTTTTTGAAGAGCTGCTTTTCAAATCACCAAGGTTTTCCATCTGAAGGAAATGAAATGTTGTAGGATCAGCAATTTAATTCTTTATACCACGTAAGATGCCTTTTGTCAATGATGAATCAACAGCAAATGGCATAATTTGGTCTGATGTCTAGAAAGCCTGTCGGTGCTGTTGAATGCATGAGAACATCTCCCTAAAATTGGAAGAGTCATTTCCACAATATGATGAAATGACTGACAGAACATTAAGAAGGACAGTGGGAGACATGAATTATGCATCGGCGCAAATCTCAGTACGGGTGAACCTTATCAGAATTAAGATGAGGTTTAAAGTTAGGGTAAAAAGAACATCAAATTAGAACAGTGGGTGAGAACTAAAAGTTAGAATGATAATGGGGTTGAGAGAATAAAGATAGTTTAGAGATGCTTTGGACACTAGACAAAAAGTCACCTGAGATTATTTTCATCAGCACAAATAGGACTTAGTGAACAGGTAGAATACATTATGTGATAATACATCCATCCACACACACACACACACACACACAAACACACACAGTGTATATAGCACGCATGAGAGACTTTTTTTGTTTTACAAAAATAAATGGCATCATAGGAAATTACATGTAAGACCTTGAAAACCATATTGTATTCAAAATACAAAAAAGTACATTAAATGAATAAATACATTAAAATAGTTTTTCAATAATTAATTAAAATTACAGTGTATAGTGATACAAGACACATGGAACTACCATTAGCCTTTTATTACCATTTATTTAGCGGTCATTGTGCAAAATTATTTAATGGCAGACCTGTGGTTGACCAATCAGAATCATTTATTCCATAAGCTGTTTAACTTTCAATAAAGCACCACCATGCAAAGTTACTTTCAGAAACATACTGCTTTGCTTACCTGCAACACTTTCAATTTATTAGCATGTTTTATATAGTTCATACTATATACTTATTTCATTTTATTTATCTTATTTTTTCTTTTTTGGCAATGGCAAAAATAAGCAAGCTTACATTTACAAGTAAGTCCTTAAAGGTACACCAAGGAGGATTTCAAATTAATAAATAAAGGAATAAATAGTCTAAATTAAAATATTTAAGTAATTATTTTAAAATTAATTGGATTAATTAACACATTAGTAAGTACAAAAACAACTATTAATCAATTATTATGTAAAAAATAAAAAGTAAATAAATACATTTTTATTTTGACAGCAAACGTGTGATTGACCAATCATAATCGAGTATCCCAGAAAGCCTTTTGCCATTCTTTACCGAACCCTACTGAAAAAAAAACCAAAAAAAACCCCCACTTAATTCATTAGCTTTAATTTATGTTTTGGTGTATAGGCTACTCAGAATAAATAGACTATAAACAGCACTCAATGTTCCTGTTTAAGCTCAAGATGGAAAGGTCAGTTTTGCATAAAGCAGAAGTTTATGCACGTATTCACTTGTTTTACTAATAATGCGATTATAACTGACATTCTCTGCATTTGGGAAGTACAGACATTCAGGTATCCAAACACACACACGCTCACACGTTTCCCCTTCCCACCGATTATTTATGTACAACAACACATACGCAAATTGTAAGTGTGAATTAGTGTTTGAAATTCCGCTGAGGACTGACAGTGGGCTCTAGTTCCCAACGCCATCAGAGCCATGATTAGCATTCATACTGGACACGCTGCTGTGAAATATCACACAGGACCACACAGGTGTTGAGGGGTATTAAACGCTGTCGAGAACATTATGAAAGCACTTTATAAATAAAAAAATATATAGAATAGAGCAGACCAGGGCGCACTACCTCTTAAAATGCACAAGCACACCCATAATCACGCATATACAGCTGCAAATCGAAGGCAAACTGCACACAGTCTACATACACACAGACACGCACATGAATATTTCCTTCAATGATCAGTGGCGCACCTTCGGGAAAAAACGGGTGTCATGGCAACAGGAGCAGGCATCTGCAAGCGTTACTGTAGCAATCAGAGAGGAAAGGCAGCCAGGGGGTTGGCGTGAGAGGTGTCATTATGGACTGAGTGATTTGGAGGGGGTGTGGGGGGTGCGAGAGGCAGGAAACGATTAAATATTCAAGCAATAACGCAGCCAGAAGAAATTATCTCGCTTTCTGCTTCAGAACATCACAGAAGTTTAAACCTTTAGCACGTCTGGAAATCAGAACTGTAAGGGTGAAGGAATCTGTAGTGTGGTCACAACATCTACCTGAAGGTTCTGAATGTGTCTGTGACGAGAGGGTAAAATCAGGAAATTTATCTAGAAAAAAAAAGTTATTTTCCGACAAGTGAGCATAATTCTAAATTCTAATTCTAAAATCTAGTTTTTGCTAAAATATTTTGCATCCCAAAGAGGAAGCACCATAAACTGCAACACTACTATTCATGCTGTTGTAAATGTTTTGCAGCCGGTTGCAGCTAATACCAGATTTTTTATTTAAAACCAGAGCCATAGTTTGTTTAATCACGGTTTCATTAAAAAAGAAAAAGAAAAAAAAAACATTTAAATTTTTTTGTTCTTCCTGCTGTACTGAAAACATACCGAACCATGACTTAAAAACCGAGGTAAGTAATGAACCATCAATTTTGTGTACCATTACACCCCTAATAAATAGTTATATAAAAAAAAAAAAAAAAATTCGCAGTAATCTTTCCAGCTAAACTAAAACATGCCAAACTAAATTTCCTACATGAGGGAATAATCATCAACCTATCAGCAAATTAGTTTCTTCAAGGGGATCCCTTTAGACTGCTATGATGTACTGGATCAATCCATTTCAGTTTGACTTTGTGCATCACTTTCATACCACGATATACAGGGTGTTTTTGCTGTAAAACCATAATAAATGAATATGGCATCTTCTTCGTTATAAGAGGCTTTTAGAATCATTGTGTGACTTTGTCTACTTTCTGGCAGTCATGGATAATAGCAGGTTATTTTAGTTGCACTGAGGTAACTCTAGCTGTAGCAACTGTGGTGTTTGTGCAGAAACTAGGGTTGCCATGGTAATGTTTTATAAGGGATGAACAAAGCTCTACATGTGCTCAGGCTGAGAAAATGTCGCTTAAAGGGACACTAATGTATACCTTCCATTACAGCTATCTATTTTGCACCTTGACACGGATGGACACACAATATCAGCACTTATGTGATTTCTACACACCCACCTAGCCTTCTCTGAGTCACACACACACACTATTTAAGTTACATTTAGACCAGAAAGTATGTTAGAGCCATCTGGTGGACAGTATAATTAACTTCAGCTGTTTTGTGTTCTGTTGTGTTTTTTACTGTCTTGCTTATTTAGCCAGTGTGCAGCTTTGGAATGCGTTAATTTGACCCTTGAACATGACTAATATTTTAAAAAGCAGCTTTCATAATTGGTGTTGAAGTAATGATCTGTTATATAGTCAATGATTAAAGGCACAATATGTAAGATTTTTTTATTCCGCACAGAGTAGCATTATAACAGAACTTTCAAACGTATCTAGTATGATAAAACAGCGCTGCTTTTTTCCCCCACACATACGCACGACCGGAAGGAGCGGAAGCGGTCGACTGTGGCATAATAAAAGCTCCGCTGCTTTCGAGCCGTGTGTCACACTCGTTCAGCGGCCTCGTTTCGCTTCGACGGCTTTCAGCCTCACCCTACTTCATTCTACTACATTAATAAATCATTAGCTCATCCATGAACACGAGTCCCGTCGGATTGCATCGGCTGTGGGGATGAAGATGACAACTCCCATGATTCCACACTCAGTCACGGCGTCATCAAACTACGCCTTTGTCTCTTTGTTTATTTTGAATATGCGGCCTCTAGCGGCGAAAAATTACATATTGTGCCTGTAATACCTGACCCATTTTACCTCATCGTGGCAGATTCCACAAATAGTGTACATTTTGGTGTCAGTGACCCTTTTTTAAAGCATTAGATGCATTTTTGTGAGAACCATTAGATAACTATTATCTAATGTACAGATAACCTAGCATGAAAAGTAGCTAGCTAAATGTCTGAATCCACTCTGCATAAAATGTAGATTTTTGCCTGTCCTGTGTCAGAGTTCTCGACCTTCTTGACTATATACAACAGTTAAAGAAATTGTTCATCCAATAATTAAAATTTGCTGAAAATTTGGAGGCCATCCATGTTGTAGATTAATTTGTTTTTTCATCAGAACAGATTTGGAGAAATTTAGCATTACATCACTTGCTTGCCAATGGATCCTCTGCAGTGAATGGGTGCCGTCAGAATGAGAGTCCAAACAGCTGATTAAAACATAACAATAATCCACAAGTAATCATCACAAATCTTTTAACTTAAAAATGCCACTTCTGGCCAAAATACCGGTCCATAATCCATCCCTTGTTGCCCTCTCACATCAAAATCCACCGACAATTTTGTTTAGAACTGTTTAGGACTGTTTTCGCTTGTTAATGGCGCTTGATCTGTACATATTTCTCTCATAATTCAGATGAGATGACTTTTTCACTGGAGAAAGCAACTGGACCAGAGAATTTGTTCATTACAAACACACAGCCTGCGGATTACTTACATTTCTTGTGGATTATTGTGATGTTTTTATCAGCTTTTTGGACTCTTATTCTGACGGCACCCATTCACTGCACATGATCCACTGCTGAGCAAGTGATGTAATGCAAAATTTCTCCAAATCAGTTCCAATGAAGAAACAAACTCATCTACATGCTGGATGGCCCGAGGGGGAGTAAATTTTCAGGAAATTTTCATTTTTGGGTGAACTAATTTTTTATGTCATACAACCCCTAACCACTGCTTGTTTTCACATAATATTTAATTGATATTCAATTGTTTGTTAATTAAGAAAAAAAAATATTATTGTGCTTTTAACCAGACATGTTATATTATGCTGCATTCAGTATTTTGTGAGAAATCCTGTTGTGGATGACTTTACCCATTACAAAAAAATGTGTGAAACCCAAGAAGGAACATTATTTGGATCCTTTCCAAACCATTATCATTCCATTCTTTTTTCATTAATTTTCCATTCTGTAATGAATGAATGAATACATAAATCAAACAAAATTAAATGATCAAAACATCTTTATTTAATTTATGGGAATATAGTATCAATAACTGCAAACCATCCCATAATAATAAATCCCCTACTTGTAACTTAATTTAGAAAAACATGGCAATGATATTAACCGTTCTGACATGGTTTTTCTATTTATTATTTATTTATGTATTCGTTTGTTGTCTATTTAATTTAGATGTTAATGACGTTTATATCGCTATAATGTTTCAAAGTTTTATTTATATAGACATGTTCACTGTTGTGTTAACAGAAAAGAAAAGAAAAAGATTGGAAACTAAAACAGCTCTTATATTAAGTTTGACCTCTTATAAGGCTGAATATCAACATTTACTTAAAGTTAAGCACCTCCTTTGTTATGAAGAAAGTGCGACTATAGGCTAATATGCAGCACTTATAAGAACATGTCACCTGTCCGTTTGCTTAATCATACTGACCAATCTGCCAGTAACCGGTTAAAAAGTTGTATAATAAAGAACTCCCACAATCCACTACATCGTGTCAACTGTGACAGTGTGCGGTGTGTTGTATACCGACCTACAGTCTATGTTACTGACCTAGCTTTTCCCGCGACCTGGGCGAGCTGATCATTTACACCTCGCGGATAATTATTGCGTTGGACGTGCTCTCGGAGAGCAGAATGAGGACCCTCCTGGCCTCGATCGGGGTGGTCGGGCTTGTCGGTATGGGCTACGGAATGTGGGCCGTAATGTCACCTGGAGAGGAGAGGAAAAGGGAAATATTAAAGGTACTGAAGCATTGCAGTTTTATAAATGAGAAACATAAACCTGTTATGATTAACTTGCATAAACGTGGGGCGTTGTTTTCACGACTATGACAAGCACTAACGACTCGTGTCATTGTTTGTCAACAATTCAGTTTTATAATGAACGTACAGGGTTTTACACGATCTCTTATTAACTAAGTAATTTAAACGGGATCGTGTTTTATACGCACTGATTGTGATGATTACTCCCTCTAGTCTATTTTTACGCCTCTTGGTTAATAGCAGTGAGAGAACTACATTAGTTGTTCTGTTGCATTGAATGCAGTTGACATGGATCACTACACTAACACGTTATTTTTTCCGTAATGGCTCACACAACGCCGAGGAATGTTATAACAAATAATATGATGTCTTTTACATTGCAGCACATATCTTAGCGTAAACAACTGATCAGCGTTGTGTTCTGGGGCCAGTTGCATAAACATAGTTTGTGTATTACAAACTAGTTTGACCAACTAGCAGTTAGCCAAGGGGTAATCAGTCTTACTTTTTGGATTCACATTAGACCCAGTCTACCTTTTTGTAACTGACTTTAAAAAAGTTATGACCAGTCTTGAAGAAAATTAATTAGATGACTAACTTTTTAAGACTAGTCTAAGCAGTTTATTCCACATGCCCCTGATCCATCTCTTCAACTATATTTTTTCAGAATCTGCCAGAGGCCAACCCTGTCCGAATGGAGGAGACCAGAAAGAGAAATGCTCTCATGCTTCAAGTTTTAAAGGATGCTGCTGAGACAAATGATAATGTTGCACGTGGATTCGGGGGGCAGAAATGATAGAATGTGTTTTCACAGATATCAGACTTTCACTTGCCACTAGCAATCTGTAAATGCATGGGGAGGAGAAATATGAAGCCAGTGACGTATTTAAAAATAAATGATCTGAAAATGCTCCATGTCATATATTGATCACTTGATGGACATTGCCATGAATGGCATGTTCTGTCAGTTTTGCTTTGCTTGTGTTTCCATTGCTGGAAATTAATCTTAAAATGGTAGCTGTGTTTTGGACCATGTTCCAAAAAATAAAAAACAAGCTGTCGTTACCTGCTAGTAGCTGGTTTGTGGCTGGTCTAAAATGGACCACAACCTTGGATAAGAAGTTTGAAAGCATTGTTGCTTCACAGTTAAAATTGTTTGTCTATTTATATACATATTTATGGAGATTGTATCGCAAATAAAACTTTAAACGTGTTTTGTGTGTTTTACTAATATTTAGCAATTTTCTAATAAAGTATACATTCCGATCTTGAATAAGCTTGATGATGAGTGTTGCCGATCTGTAATCGCGTCTGCGCAACATGCACAGCGATGACTTGCACGAGTGCAAAAACAACAAATGCTTCCGGTGTTTGAGATCATTGTGACAGTGATATTTCTCACACAATTCGCTTATAGCGATGGAGTTGGTGGACAGTTCTCTGTATGGACATTAATAATGTTACCAAATTATTTGGAAAACAGGCAGTGCCACTTGTTAAAAACAACAGAGACCAGTACTAGGGAACGTTGGCACTTTTATCCGCTTGGATAAGACACTTTAATCTGAACATGTCCAATCCACCGCCCCTACCGGAGAAGTCGATTCCGGTCACGTCGCAGGCGACTGGAAAACTGGGGGACTGCTGGAGCTGTCGAGTCCTCTCTGGAGGGGGGCTTCTGGCTTCAGGGGGATATGTGGGCATGCAAGCGCAGAAAGTCATGCGTCTAGGTGGACCCGCATCTATGGGCACAGTGGTTCAGATGATGTTTGCTGCAGGTGAGCTCATTCGTGCACTCTGTGTTATGAGACATGAAGTCTGACTCTGATCTACTCTTTCCTTAGGTTTGGCTGCCTGGGGTCTCGTGGTGATCTTTGATCCAGTGGGAAAGAAGACAAGAATAGCATAACTTTCCATTTGGTCTTCCTATATTGACATGGACTTTTGAATGAATCATCAAAGCCACACTGGCAGAGTTATCAAATTCAAATAACTGAGAATGTAATGACACATGATTCAATCGTATTTCATTAAATGTTTTTATTTGCAACTTACAAAATCTTTCTTTCACCAAAGTGATTCAGTGTCTAATAATGACATACTTTACAAATCATTATAGCACATAAAGTGCCCAAAATAATTAGTTTTCATGAATCAGCTGGCTTTTGTATTACATTTTTCCCCCCATCAGCAATGTCCTACTGGTCAGCCAAAGAATTCACTGAACATTGACAGTCATTTTGAAGAGCAAATTAGGAGTTGGCATTTGGCCCTTTCTTTTTGCCAAACGTTGGGATGACATTTACAAAGCGCCGATTGTACTGAATTCTTCTCTTTGCCCTGCCAGTCTTTTTCTTTTTCTTCTCTTGCTTGTCCACCTGAAACGATCAATATCAGTGTACGATATCAATAAACCAGTACATGCCCAAAATGATGATTTAAAAAAATAAATATTATGTGATATGAACGTCGTTGACATGTATCTCACTTTGGGAGTTTGTCCTCTGACTTTGCCTGCTCTAGCCAGGGAACCGTGGACTTTGCCTTTAGGTGGGAACCAAAAGTTATGTTTATGAAAATGTCCAAACCAAGATAATGCATCATAATGTAGCCAGTTACTCAAAAATGAATATTTATACTTCTATTTTCAGCACAAAAGAAGTTTAAAACAATGTAATTCATCAGATATTCCATCTTGTACAACAAAGGCATGATAAATAGTCACAGGTAGAGTGCAGTAAAGTTGATCTTTACCTCCTAACAGCCTCGATGAGACCTCAAGAGTGTTGAACTCCTCAATCCCAGACTGACAAATCACTGTCTCATCCTCAAGAGGAACCCCGCAGAGAGAAATGACCTGCTCATCACAGGCCAGACCCTCCAAAGCTTCGATCTGAGCCTGAAAAACAAGTAGTTCATGACAATAATAAAGAAATAATTTCCTTTTCGCATTCAAGTTTTTCTAAATTAACGATAAATAAAAATGTGGGCTATCAAAAAAAAAAAAAAAAAAAACCTTGATATGGGCAACAGTCTCTGAGCCATTCAGATGAACAGAGTGCAAAGTCTGGCCACGAACGAACAGCTGCATGATGTTCGGTCTTCATAAAACAGAGAATTAAAACATGTAATCAGCTTGACAAAATCAATACAAACAGCACAATATAAACAATATTATTATTTAAATATTAAAAGTACTTACCTAAATCGCTGTTGATAAGTATGAACGCCAAACACACGACGTCAATATCAAGTCTTAAAAAGCATTAGGCCTGCCTGCGCATGCTCATTTTATTAAAGCCATATAAAAGTCCCCTGGACAGTATTTTTTGTATTGTAATATTACGTATACATTTCTTGATACATAGAAGTTAAAACAACATTTTATAAATGTAGAATTTTAATCTGAAATTATTATTTCAATAATTTACTATTCTGCATTTTTCTCTGTGTTGTCCATAAAGTTTTTTCATTCAAACCCATGACGTCATCTTCCGCTGTCCTTCCTGTCTCTCTCTCGGAGGGAAGAGAAATGGCCGCCTCCATCAGAAGCATGTCTCTGACAGTCTGTCGAGCTGTGGGAGTTGCTTACAGGGTTTCTTATTCAGTCACGCGTTCATTGAGTACGGGGGCTTGCTTAAGAGTTAGTATTACAATCCGTTTTACCGTATAATTTATCCAGGTAGTATTAAAATCAGTGGTGCATCAGCTGTCACAGTATAGATTTGCATTGGATGATTTGTTCTTGAAATGTTACGAGCAACAAACGGTCCTTCTTGTTTTCACAATACGGGTTTGTTTCATTTTAGACAGAAAGCAACCCTGCTGAAGGATCATGGGGCTTCATTGAATCCACAGAAGAGTTCAGGTTTGTGGAGAGACTTATTCCTCCTTCACGCATCCCAACTCCACCTAAACATGATGGTCCTGCACCGTCAGGATGGATCCCAGCGTCAGGTAAACACACTTGTATTTTTACTTTACATGGAATAATGCGTATCATACTATTGGTGTCTTAGCTATAAGGGATGGATGTTTTGCTTGATGTTTAATCTGTGAAGTCGGGAAAGCATTATGTGAGATTCTCATTCATGGAGTTCTGTTTTTGTTATTAATTATATAGTTACGCCACCTTCACTGCCTTACATGATCCGTCGCTCCCGAATGCACAATGTGCCTGTGTATTCGGACATCAAGCATGGGAATCAGCACAGCACTCTGCTCAGAAAAGTTGAGGGAGACATATGGGTTAGTGTAATGAACAGAACTGTTTAGAAGCACAGTGTAATATATTAGTCCAATTCTTTTATTAACTTTTTGTCAATTATTTCCAGGCCCTGAATAAGGATGTTAAGGAATTCCTGCTGGGGCTTACGGGCAAAGAACCTCCAACACAGGTCAATGAAGTAACTGGGACCATCAGAATTAAAGGGCAGTTTGATAAAGAGCTGAAGGACTGGCTACTGAAGAAGGGCTTTTAAATTCGGATGTGGGCACAGCTAATGAACTGAACTGCAATACAAAGGCTGAGAGGAAATGTATAAGAATGTTCTCTCCTCCTTAAAGTGGACAAACTGTAAATTATCATTAGTGTACCATTTTCAATACCTGTGTTTTGTTATTGTATTAAAGCGTATGTGATTATATCCAACATTTTTCCATGTTGTCCCAGTTGTTTAGGATTGAAACAAATAAATGTAAGGTGTTCACTAAATCCTATTTGTAATACTTGTGTCTGAAAAAAGGCCTAATATAAATCTGTGCATCAAATTATGCATGCACTTTTGTTCAAATGCAAACATCACACAATTATGCATACAGTATTAAAACAGTAAAAAAAGGACAACTTCTACAAAAACAAACAGTGGAATATATGTTAAGAAACATAATAATGAAAAGATAAAAATAATAGAAGAAAAATTTAAAATTAAATAAACAGTGTAACAAATTAGATCAATCTATCTATCATGCGCAAATATTGCGCAGTCTTGACGCTTGAAGAGCAAGGGCACGAATGCGTCATCATGTTGCGACGACCAACGTTAATCTAACGTGACGCTTCAGTATGAAAGCATATTTAAAAACACGAGCTGAAGAAAATATCTGCTATTTTTAATATATTTGTACGTGCGCGGAAACGAAGTGCGCATACACACATTCTTTGTCAGGTAATAATTGATTTAAAATCTTATGCTTTTGTGAATATTTATACTTTTATTAACATTAGACTTTATTACCTTTTTTTCTTTTTAATTGCAGATCTGAACTTTTCTATTAATGCAGTCTACCTTGGTTAATTAGCTGCTCATGGATCCTGTTGTTAGACGTAAAATCCCTGCGTGTGTTCGTTTATTACTCACTGATAGTGCAGCAAAGGAGGAAGAACACTTGAGCGACTGGCCTGAAATAGACTCTGAATCAATTACCACCAAAGATGGGATTGCACTTCCCAAAAGAGGGACTAATGAAACTCTCCTGACACCTGCAAATGGGACAGAGGGTGGAACTACTGCATCATCAATCAAACCATGTGGGCTTTGCTTATCCAACCCTTCCTGTTACACTTGCCCAAGGTGTAACATCCCATATTGCGGCCTGGCTTGTTACAGGAGTCAGAATCACTCTTCATGCTCAGAGGAGTTTTACAAAGAGTCTGTGCTGCAGGAGCTGAAATCCCAAGGTGTCACAGATGAGGAGGGGAAAAGCAAGATGCAGGAAATTCTGCTCCGGTTCAGACAGAGTGCAGAGAGCGAGGGAGGGATGGAGAATTTATTAAGGAACTTGGGAGATGATGAAACTAGTGTGACCGAAAAAGACGCACATGCTTTGGAGCTGCTTTCTCAGTTAGCAGAGATTCAATCTAGTGGGGATGAAAAAAGTTACGAGGTGCCAGAACTACTAGCAAAACTCAGAGATATTGAAGAAGGGAGTGATGAAGAGGAAGCTGATTTAGCTGAAAAGTTAGCAGGCCTGGATATTGACTCTATTTCAGAGGAAGAACTCTGGTCGTTGTTGTCAGCCCAGGAAAAGGAGAAATTTGAGAGACTGGTGAAAGAAGGTAGCATCGGTGGGCTGGTTGTCCTGTGGAGCCCCTGGTGGGAACGGCATGAGAAAGATACTAAAGCACTAATCGAGGAACTTCAGTCTGAGAATGATGAAAAAATGCATAATGTGAATGTTGAAAAAGACAGAAAAATTAAGAAAGTCAGTAGCAATAAAGTAAAATCGGACAAATCACAGAGAAGCTCAATCCCTCCAATAAGCGCCAAAATTGCTCCTCTTCACACACTATCTTCAAACCCATCTCCTCTAGTGCGGTACAACCTGATCAATGCGCTTTATGGATACACCTTCTCGCTGTGTCTCTATAATGGAAACATCTCAGAGATGTTGCTGGAGTTCTGTCAGGTGGTGCTTGCCGTCTCAGATGGTTTGGGTGCCAGACGGGTCTTCAACTCTGTCTCTGAGGCTCTCGACGCCGGAATAAGAGCTGTATCTGCAGGAGGATACTTTGATCGCGAGGACCCTTTAGCTCCACTTCGAGCTGTGGAAGCGGTGGCTCATATTCTGACTGGAGGGAGCAGAGAGGGTGCTGTTGGATATTCACTGTCCGCTTTGTCCCAGCTGCGCACAGCTTTGAGCAAGGCAAAGGCTTCTGTTCCAAAAGAAGAAGAGCAGATGAGGCGGATGTATTTTCAAGCTGGAAAGAAGTGTGAGTTTTTTCAGTCTTGGGTGAAGGAGAATCCCAAAGTTTTGAGTAGTCTGGCAGGATGTGTGTGGACGGACTATGAGAGAAGGGAGATG
The DNA here is from genome assembly GCF_001515605.1 of Sinocyclocheilus anshuiensis. NCBI lineage: Eukaryota > Metazoa > Chordata > Actinopteri > Cypriniformes > Cyprinidae > Sinocyclocheilus > Sinocyclocheilus anshuiensis. The sequence continues at coordinate 2,049,031 of NW_015546133.1, read as the reverse complement.
GAGAGGATGACATTAGAGGGAGAGAAGAAATGTTTGGAAAAGGGACGGAGAAAAAGTAGAGGTAAAGGTGGATTGATAGAAGAGATTGAGTGAGATTGTATTGTATATATATTTGTAAATAAAAAGTAATAATTTAAAATAAAATCATTTGTATTATGGGCATTTGTGTCAGTTTTTGTTTTTTAATTTAAGAATTAAATACAAGTAGTTCAGTGGATAATTAACAGGTCATTTTTGTGTTACTTTTACTATCGGTGGTTGTTTAGCCTTTAAATGTCTTTAATGCTACAGTCCACACTTGTAGATTGCATTGAACACTGATGATAATGAAAATGTTTTTAATAATATAATAGAATATATTTTTCATATTTTAAAAACATTTGAATGAATGGAAAGCAATGTTATGATTCAAATAAAAACAATATATGCAGTATATATTGTAGTGTCCAGTTCTCTGCACTGATGATGGCATATCCACTGGTTGCTCACACAACAATCTGTTGGTCGTTCAGAACATATCAGTTTGCATTAATAAATGTACGGGAGTATTCTGTAGGGCACTCGTCTGCAGTATGTATCCCAGGCCAGTCCGTATTTGGCTCTGCAGTGTTTCTCATCTCTGGCCTCTCGGTGGATGAGCAGAATGGTGAAATATATGACATAGAAGTAAGGCAGAATATGTGACATTCCTATGAAAAAAAAGTTGGAATAAACAAATTATTCAATTATACTGCAATTTTCATATTCATGGCAAGACCCAGATAGTTAAAAATACAATGGCAAACAATTAACTTACAGCAAACACCAGTTTCTTACAGAAAACATACAATTTCTTAATTCTTTTTAAGTAAAAATAATCTTAAAAAGCATTATTTTTTACTTAAATTTTAGATGACACAAACATATCTAAATACTTTACCAAATTAGCACAATTTGACTAGCATTATATGATTTTTATTATTATTTCTTTGTGAATTTGCTTATTCACGTGACAATTGGCAATTAAGAAGCTAGATGGTATGGAACTAAATGACCTTCTAGTTTCTATATGCCATCACAAGCCACTGAAATGGCAGTTCCAAACAAAAGTTACAAAAAGAAAGACTACAGTCTTTATATATCAAACCTGCCATACAGCTTGGGCAGTGAGGAGCTGTGCTCCCTGTTTTCAGCATTTGGGTATGTGACCAGCGCAAAGGTTATGATGAACAACAACTGGAGCATGGGTTATGAATTTGTTTCATATTCCTGGATTAATTATGCCATTATAGCTATTTCATTAATGAACAGCTATATTGTCAGCAACTGACTACTGAAGGCTGCTTTCTCCCATGGTGCAGAGAAAAAAAGGAAATAGAACCCCAGCAAAGCACAAAAAATAGCCTTATCCCTGGTGGAAAGAAAACAAAAATCTTAACCTTCTTATATCCCTATACTGAATGAAATCAATCCACATTTCTGATATGGAATACAGCCAGGAATTAAGCCACACTATGTTGGTCCATCTGGCAAGAGGAGAACTGGCCCCCCAACTAACCCTGGTTTCTCCCAAGGTTTTATTTTTTTCTCCATTTTTGTCACCGTTGGAGTTTGGGTTCCTTGCCACTGTCGCCTTTTGGCTTGCTTAGTTGGGGACACTTAATATTTGGCAATATTACTTGACTGCACGGACAATATTGGATGAGAACTGAACTGAGCTGATGATATCACTGTTTTCTCCAGAGCTGCTTTATAGATTAATTAAGCTGATTCCATAATTGATGGACTTTACACAGTTATTGAACTGAACTGAATCAACAATGAACTGATTTCAACTGAATGCCCCAACCATTAACAATTTATAATTATATTCACTTACATAATCTTTCTAATGTTACATATTAGAATGGGTCTTTTTACCCCATTAATTCCCAACCCCAACTTTTGAAAAATCTTCACACATTTAATTTCCATTTTAAGATATGGGGGTAAAGATTGTCTTGTATGAGTTCTTGTTTTTATTTTTAGAACATATGAAATGGTTAAGCAATATCACATGACCAATAGTGTTGTTTTTCCTGAATACCAGTGCAAATGTGATAATGATTTTATACAACTAACTCTCTCTCTCTCTCGTCCTTCGGCTTGCTCCCTTTTTTTTTTATCAGGGGTCGCCACAGCGGAGTGATCCGCACAAACGATTTGGCACATGTTTTTACGCCGGATGCCCTTCCTGCATTTTATACAACTAACTAAGACGTTATAAGTTGACATTGATATTGTCAATGTCATGTGTTTTTCCTTACAATCAGTTAAATCTATTCACTTACCACAAGGCAGGGACCACGCCAGAGCCATGAGAAGGTCCCCCAGGTAATTTGGATGCCTGACAAACCCCCACCACCCTGATACCAACAGACGCTTTCCTGTTGCTGTGGCGATAGTTTCCAGGTCTACAAGTCAAGAAAGATGAGAAAATTCACCATTTATGTTAATCTGGAGGCCATAATTTAGTCTCCAGTAAGAAATTCTCCCTTTTCTTCATTTTAGATACTGATAATGTATAAAGTGTTCAAAAACAATGTTCACTGAATACAAACTCAAAGTAGGTAGCATATCAAAAGCAATGTGATTACTAACGTGCTACACTTTTATGTGTGGGGTCTCTTCTGAACTGATTTTTCTGAGAGTTGGACTTCCGGAAAATGTAATAACCAATTCCTGCGAAAGATTAAAAAGAGGAGTGTTAGAAAACGTTAAACATTCAGACTGCTGCAAAACAGGCTGTAGAGTACCATTTAGAAGAATAATCCCCGCTGCTCCAAGAGTACTAAGTGACTGTGGGTGCACAACCAGAAACATGGCCTGAAGACCATACGTGAAGGGAACCCAGGCCAGGTCGCCAAACGCCAACATGAACCCAAATCCATCATGCACAATGTCCATAGTAGTAAGCACAGCCTCCTGCAGACACATGGAAAAGTATAATGTTGTGTGTATTTGGGACTCAGTGTATATAAATATATGTATGTATATATTTTCAGACTAGACTAGATTTGTCATACTTCATTCCACAGAGCATCTGTCACATAGAGGAGCTGGAAGCCATTGACAAGCTGCATGGCAAGAGATGGAGAGCCCCTCAATTCCACTTCTTTCATTAACATCCCCAGGTTTATTACCACCTGAAAAACAACAACATAAAAGAGAGAAAGTTGGTAAAAATACTTTGGTGTTTCAAATAAATGCTATTCTTTGAATCAGCAAATTAGAATGATTTCTGAAGGATCATGTGACACTGAAGACTGACTGCTGAAAATTCAGCTTTCTATCACAGGAACAAATTACATTTTAAAATATATTCAAATAGAAAACTGTTATTTTCAATTGTAATAATATTTAACAATATTACTGTTTACACTGTATTTTTTGATCAAATAAATTCAGCCTCTAAGCATGAGGCACTTCTTTCAAAAACTTGAAAAATATTACCAATACAAAAATTTGAAAAATAGCAGATATATTTATATACATATATTTACATGTGGATGTAAACATCTTTTGAGACTCTTACCCAGCCTATTAATCCAGGTCTTAGTTCACAGAAATATTTCAAGTCAAAGTCTCCAATGCGAGGGTTGAGCTCTCGACCCATGAAGAAGTCATACAGAGGATTTCCTACAAATGACAATGTAACTGCATTGACAAATAATTCAAAGAGACAGAAAGTAGAAGCATCTGGAATATCTGACAGGTCAAAAAGGTAGTGTGTCTGTATGAATAATGAAATGTTACTCATAGACAAAAGATAATATCAGAAAATCACACTAATTTGTAAATACCAGGACTGATAATCTCACCTGTGTTTCCTCCAAGTGATAAAGCATGTTGAGGTGCCCAGAAAGAGCGGATATACAGGTACATAGACAGCAGGTAGGACACACCAATGGCACATACAGCCAGAGGCAAAATCAGCTCAAACAGATACCCGAGTGGCATTCCCAGCCAAAGACATACTATCAACAGGACAGCAGTAATGCTCAGGGCATGGAAACCTAAGAAATAAGGATGTAAAATTCTGGTCACAATCATATCTACAAATATAAACATATACATATATAGTGCACTACCTTTCAAAAGGTTTAGTGTCAGTAAGGTTTTTTTCTTTGCCATCACAGGAATAAATTACATTTTAAAATGTATTACACAATATTACTGTTTTTACTGTATTTTTAAACAAAATGCAGCCTTCGTGAAAGTAAAGAGACTTCCTTCAAAAACGATAAAAACATTTTTTTTATTAAATTACTTTTTTT
>NW_015546133.1:2035406-2044654 GCF_001515605.1 Sinocyclocheilus anshuiensis | reverse complement strand
TATAATATATATATATATATATATATATATATATATACACACACACATATATATAATTTTTTGCTTTTGTTAAATTAATCTTTAAATTTTTTTGTAAGACTGCACAGTCTTGAATTATGAAACTGCTATGCACAGTCCAGGTATAAGGGGAAACTAGAGTGTACTGACAAATGGAATTTGAACTCTACTTTGTATGTAATAGGTGGTAAAACCAAGGGCAAGAGGTCAAAGACTATCGCATTTAATTTGTGTGAACAAAAACTATCCTGTTTGTGTCAAACACACAAAGGCATTAAAAATTTATTATTAGCATTATTTGTACAACATTACAAACAGGCAGTGAGCATATATTACCATTAATAGGATATTTCAGTTTGGATCCATCTCTGAGGACCAATCCTTCAGAAACCTGTTAACAAATGATTAGTTTAATTTCTGACATACTCTCTTAAGAAAATAACCTAATTTGTCTTTCAAAGAAACAAATGATACACTATCTCACCTTCCCTATGGGCAGTAGATAGAGAAAACTCTGCAGGGTGATCCAACCTACAACCAGAACCGCGGCCAAAGGGTCCCATAACTGTGCTGCGGGGGGTAAAGGAGGAGGCCACTGCAGGACACTGGCTGCTGGAGACCGACACACACTCAGCAGGTACAGAACCGTCAGAGGCAGGAACACAGGGATGCAGGTGGCACCTGGACAGGTGAGGTGGACAAATGAACTCCAATTTGGCACAGTAGCCACATATCAGTACACATACACAAACATATGCATACATGCAACAAATATTAGCTCACCAAGAGCACCTCCAAATTCCTTTTCAGCTGAATGTGTTGCTTTGTGCTTGTTAGGCTTCATTTTGCCTGTTTGGGACAAAGATGAGCACTTAGCATGGCTGACAAAATATCTATAGTATACAAGAATAGTGTATCATTTAAATTACAGTGCGTTTGTTAAATACAGCTGTGTAGTATACGCGTTTGTAACGTCATGATTATTTTCAGACTTAATCAACCAAATATCCCTTTAGTAACCTATTAATGTATACATAGAGGGTATTTTTCTCTTACCTCTGTATCCCACAAACCTACTGTTATATTGTATGGAAACCGCTCATCATCACTGTTAATGCCTGAGAGGAGGTGACGCCCGCGCTCAGAACAGGCTGTTCTGCCTTTGCTGCATCTGACCAATCAGCGCGTACCGCTGCTATCACAAGAGTGGGGAGAGCGAACCAGTGAACCAATCAGAATCAGAGACGAGCGGCCGAAAACCACCCGTTTTCCTGACCAATGACAAGAGCGTCTGTTCTGGCTTCATATTACAGTGCATTCAATAACTACAGAGGTAAGGTTGCGTTTTTTCCTCCCAAGAAACTTGGACGCAATTTTTTTTTTGTACATTACGTTTATTAAATATATACTATCCAGTTATGCAGATTGAACAACCTTCACAGTCAATGAATACAGAAATCAACCATAAAAGACAATTATCAAACATGCTGATTTGTTTTTATAGACGGATCATCTTACCTTAAATATACAGTGATTAGAGTTATCGTTTACGTTCATAGTATGTTGTGTTCATTTTAGGACTTTGACACGAGACAACAATATTTCAGCTTTTAGCACCCAACGTCCACACAATCCTATTCCTAGCCTTTAATCAAATGAAGGTAAAAAAAAAAAACGTTTTGTGATCTCAATCCAGCTATAACAGGGTTCAATCTGAGGTCACTGGCTTTATATTAATTTTACTTCACTGAAATTAATACTCCATCAGTTATATGAAATATAACTGCAAATATAAGTATTAGTAATGCCCACCAGTTGAGTTCAGTTTCAGTTATTTGCCAACTTGTTTGCCGGTTTAAGGAAAAAACACCCACGCTAACCCCTCTCACAGATGACCTCAATGACACTTTGCTCCATTGGAGATGGGTCCAGGCAACGATGGGCAGCACTACCCACAATCTCATCCAAAAGGAAGTGCACTAGGTTCTCATCAGACACAAACCGCCACAGGTACATCTGCAAATAGTGGCAGTCCACCTGGATTTGCTGCAGTCCATATCTGCCAAACGTACGGATACGTACACATTCAAGGAATGTCTTCAGACTTATCTTAATGATGCCAGTTAGCACAGACACCTAGGATAAGATAGAAAACTGGTCATACAGTCTGAAAGAACGTAAATATTAAAATCTGCATCGGTCAGTTAGTTAAATGACAGTAACAACAGTTAGCTAACAGCGTTTTGTTTTCTACCTTGTTGAACTCCACTGGGCTAAAGATATCAATCCTCTCAGAAAATAGCTTGTGAATGTTACTGAGCAAGTTTGTGTCCATTGGAGCACTGGAACAAAAACATATAAACAATTATAAACAGTATCCTCTGTGTGACTATGTATATTCCATTATACCTTTACAGAACTCAGGAATGTGATCAGCTAAAGAAAACAAAAAGGAAAACATGACTATATAATAGTAATAATAATGATAATAACAAATAATAATCAAAATATTATTTTGTATTATTAAATCAATAAAGAATTATATTATTATTGCAACAATAAACTGTAAAAAATATGTATTAATAATAATAATATATTCATATAAGTATATTCATTATTAATTATATGTTTTCAACAGTAAAACTATATTTTATATATTATATTTAGCCTGAAAAATGCAGGGAGGCCCTAAAACTTGTCTTTTGTTATTCTCATTACAAATTTGGGGAAAATGGTTGGCGCAGGTCACATTTTCCAATGCACCTCATAAGAAATTCTCATTTAAAGTCAGTAAAATTTGTGAAGTGATTGTGCACCTGGGAGTGTAGCTTGGTGCATAGCGGATCTGCTGCCTTGAGCTGCTGTACACAGAGAAGGTGCGTTTGCTGGAGTCACTGCTGTGGGCTTTCCTTACTCCTTCCTCATAAAGTAGTCCCACCTAGTTAATACATATGGAGGCACAAAACATTACAACTGCCTTATACAAATGGCTAAGAATTTATATGTATCTTTTTTTGCATGGATTCAAATGGTCTGTTACATATCTTGAATCTTTTTTGTATATGAAATATGAACAAATGTTCGGTGCATCACCTGTACATCAATAGAGGTGGTATCTTCTACCACCCTCTTCATTACAGCCCGGACATTTCTAGGTTCAATGGTGTTCACCCAGTCTCTTGTTTCCACGCTCTTCCTCAACATCTGACTGATGATTAATCCCTGAACCTACATCAAAAAAAAAAAAATGCTGTCCAACAGCAATCCTATCCCAAAATACAAGACTCTGAATAGCTGAATCTTTTCTCTTAGTTACCTTCACATAGTGGTTTAGTAATTTCTGAGCAGCTTCTCTGGCCTCTGCACAAAGTGCTGTAACTGGAGTGACTGGAGTGTGGTGCTGTTTAGAGAGGAAAGGTCAGTATGAATAATGTATTTAGAGTTTGTTTTTAACAAATATAATGGATATGGAATACCTGTACAAGAAACTGTTCATCTGTGAGCGTGAGGATGTAGGAGATGGTGGAGGTCTCATAGTCCAGACAGAGACGAGAGAGCAACAGAAGCAGAGCAGGAGGGGTGGATCCTCCTCTGTCACCCGCACTCTCACAGTACTGACGAGACGATTGGCAAATGAACTTAATAAAGCTCACCACCAGGCCCTCACGCACACCTTGACTACAAAACTCACCCTGAGAGAAAAATACGAGACAGGTATTAGAAATGACAAAACATGGGAACATATTCGGTCACTTTAGACTGAAAAATGTTCTGTTTTGAATTTTAATTCCCCCCCCCCCCATTTCATTACAATGGTATAAAACTTGGTGACGTTTGTGAACACCAAAAAAAACAAAACATGGACATTATTAGAAAAATGGTACCAAAAAAAAGGTAACATCACCATAGTAAATGAATAGGACAATACAGAAAATATGAAAATACAGAGCAATTTTTGGTGGTACGATCTACAAATCAGCCACAATAAAGTAGTCTTTGATAATGTCTAAATATATGTCCAAATATAAAACGTAATGGTAGTTAAGTCTGAAAATACTCTAGGTAATACACCACGCTCTCTCTCTCTCTATAAATGTTTTATATGTATATAAAGGGCTATACAAGCATCAAGTGACTATATACCATAATACACAGCTTATTTTGTTTATTTCTCCCACCAGATGGCACCAACTTGCCTTCCATGCATTGGATTTTTAAATGCCTTTGCTTCATTTTTAACTTAAACACTGTATTAATTGAAAATTTTCTTCTAATTTTGAAATTGTTTTAAATTAAATTACAATCAAATAAATGGTGCATAATTTATAGATGAAAATTTTCTAGTATCATGAAATCCCCCTTAATACAAAAATACTAAACATTAAAAAAGATATTATTGAAACAAAATATAGTACATTCATTTCATGAATAGATTTTTTTTACAATTATTGTCTTTGGTCTGTTTTAATGCTGAGGATCACAAGTGTGACCCCTAAGTGAGGAATACCAGAGTTACTGTAAATAAAAGGTCCTATACTAAAAGGTCCTATACTTGGTACTTATATAAAACTTACATATATACACTTTATTCTGTACCTTGAAATAAGGCTTGTTGGAGAATGTGATGTCCTTTGCTGTGAAGAGATGCACTGACGCTAATACAGACTTTAACTGATTCAGAATAAAGTTTGATAAGGACGTCAGCAGTTCTGGCAGACTAGGTGTGGCATCTTTACTTGTAACCCCGCCTCCTGATGCACTAGCCCCTCCCACTGCTAGACGAGGTGCAGCCAAAGCCTGTCTTACATCAGTAAGGCTGTCATGGTAGAAGGTTTGTAAGGCAGACAGGTACTGTTTGATTCTCTCTCTTGCCGCCCGCACCACAATCTCAGTTCCGTGGCTAGGCACTGCCGACCCCGGAAGTAGTTTGGTTATGGCCTGTAATCTGCGATGGAAGCGATCCAGGGCTCTCACTAACAGAGAGTTATCACCCACTCCCTTCTCCTCCTGTATCCTCCGCTCCACTAGAGAGAAGTATCTAGCAGCCAGGGTGTCCACAAACACATGTAGCTTGCCATTAGCCATCTCTGGGATGTTCTTTGAAGCTAATTCGCCTTCCTGTGGACGGTTGATGAACAATTCTTGATAGGAGGCAATGACTAAACAGAGACTGCTGACAAACTCATTACACCCTCGATCTATGAACTCAAGGATGTCCGTTCCGGCAGTAGGAGAGAGGAACGGATTGATCACAGAGGAACTAGAAGGAGATATGGGATTTGATCCAGGACTTGTTTTTTGGACCGAGCCTCCGCCGGTATCAGTAAACGCAGAGTCTTTAAGCTCCGCCTCCAGTCCCTGGAGATCCGCCTCCAACCTAGACTGGGCGTGGCTGAGGAATTTGTCACAGAGCTCCTCTGCTGGCTCGTCTAACTGCAGAAGAAGCTCAACACATTCAGAGAGGTCTTTAGCACTTGAACCTCCATCCCTGCAAGCAAATATTAATGAATAAAGAACGTGAGATTAGATTTTATGGGGGGCATTTTGAATTTATGGACTCATATCAATGATTTAATTAGCAGTTAAACCAAATATAAAATCAAATGTTTAGATGCTTTTTTAAACTAATAGAAATATGCCATGACATCCGAGAAAGCACAGACCTGAATTTCTGCCGCAGCTGTTGAGCGAGCTGCTCCATAATGACATGGCAGTCATCTTGGATGCCCCTGAAAGATGGCATATGACTATACTGCTGCAGTACACAGCGTGCCCTCCGGTGGGCACTCACTGCCTGGGCATAGGCCTGCAGCTCCAGACACTTATTGAGTCTTGCTGGCAGCTCAAACAGGAACTGGAGCTTACGGAGGAGAGTGTGAACACCTACACAGAAGATGAAAGATTCATGGCTTATGTAGAGGCAGAAATCAATTTAAACTTTAAATCAGACGTATATGAAAAGACCAAATGTGGTTTGAAGTCATAATGGTTGTTAAACTACCAAAACAAGCCTGTAAGATGAATTAGTAATTTATTATTACTGTGATCCATTTATATCACATTAATATTCATACCTGATAGCTTAGTGATCTGTGCATGCTGGTCCTGCAACGTCCCACTAATGCGGGCACTAAACTCTGTTATGGCAGCCATGTTCGCAGACAAACAGTCCATTTCATCCTCCATCTTCTTGAAATCATTCTTCATTTTTCTGATTGTGTCTGTGCAGAGACAAATAAACTTTGAATATAATCAGGGAAGGGTTATGAAACCAGCATGATGTAAAGCTGTGATCAATGTCTAAACAAAACAAAAGTCAACATGAAATTAATTTCGGTGATATTTTCTTTCCTTGTGTTAAGTATATCAGATTGAGATGGCTTCTCGAACAAGAAAAAAATGTAAGGCGGGACCTGATTTTGCCCATTGGGAATTGATTTGATTGTTGAATCGTTGTGTGTTTGCTAACTGCTGCAATCTCATGCGAGTGAAAACCATTATAAAGAAAACGATTAATGATTTAGCACAATGCATTCATATTCTGGGCTCATCTGCTTGCTTGTAGGTGTATACTGAATTTGATCTTTTAATATCGCCATCTTAGTTTATTAGGACACATTAAGCATTTTGCACGTTAAGCGTTTAAGAATGTCCCGCTGTTTTTAGTGATTGAAATACTGCTGGATTGCAAGTTGACAGGCCTGTGGTGAAATTCAATGGGGGTCTCCCCGCCAGTCACTTGACTGAAAACTATGAATCGTCCTGCCCTCGTGCTGGTGCACACTTCATTAGAGAAGAGATGTCATTGTAAGATGGAGGTGAAGTTAAGATTACAAGGGCACATGAATTTAAAATAATGATGTGCACAGATAAATCATTTATCTGCAATATTCCACAAAAATAACAATAGTCATTTATGAGTTCATGGTGCCTTCAATAGTAAAATCTGAACAACTTTCATCTATTCACTAACCTGTGGCTGAGATGAATTTATTGTAGTTTTCATAAACCAGGGTTTGCATGTCACTGTCCAGAGATCTGATCTGTTTCACCATGCAGCTCTCATGATCCATCAGCTCACACAGAGAACAATCCTTCCTCAACTGAAACACAAACGAGACATTTCAAAGACAAACCACAGTACATTTTAGCATTCTAGCATAAAAATACACAGTCACACACTGGTATTTCTGAGGGATTATTTATATGTGGCATAAAATGCAGAATTACATCACAGTGACAGCATACTCATTGCCACACTGCTAACAGATGTGTACACCCCTATATAATAAACACTTACTATTTGTCATTATTCATCACACTACCTTATTTAAATAAACCTCCGGGTCGAAATGCGGTCCGTTGATATCACACGGATCCAGAGACTCGGCTTGTTCTGCAGCTGTTCCTTCCTCATTCAGGCCGTAGTAGAGCTTCAGCATACTGTGAACTCGCCGCCGCCCGGTCGGGTCCGAATCCGGTGGGGTTGTAGCTGAACTCATTTCCACTACAGTTCAACTATAGCCTAATGTCAGAGCGAGAAGGACTTTATTTCATGAATGAATGACAGATGTCAACAAAACTTCCGTCGCAAAAGCTAGTTGCAACCTGCCAACTCAGTTTGTTGATGGGGCTGCTGCTCTGATCCAAAATGGCGCTACTGCACAGTATTTCAAAATAAGAGTCGGATGTGAAGTATACTGTACGTATTTAATGATAAAAAACGATTTTATATAATAACAACAAACATGTAAATAATTTAACTTGGACAAAATGGCTATTGTGGAGAGAATAAAATAAAAGTTAAATGCTTAAAAAAAAACAATTGAATACTTGTAACTACTTCTACGCATGGAAATATACACAATATTTAGTTTATTACATTTATTTCGTTCCTTTTTTTCTCTCCTCAAGATGTAATTCTTTAAACACATCAAATACCTTATTGCAAGCATAGTTCGTTTAAATAAAACATCAATAAAAAAATCCATTATACAGAAAATGATTTACTGATAGGTATGCCAGAAGTTAGTACAAAGCGTGAATAAAACGGTTTAATGTTGCATATAAATGGTTTCAGTTAATTTTACAGTCACAAAATTTTGGTAGTGAAATTTGTGTATAAAACCTCACAAACAACAAAAGGCAGTGGAGATACAATTTCAACGGACATATCACAGCAAAACTATAGCAACAGATTTAATGTGAATGTAAAAAAAGGCACTTTAAATTAGTATTGACAGATTCAATATTTCTATAACATAGATGTGACTATCTACAGCACAGTTAGTAGGTACATATGTGGCTGACAGATGTTCAGATTGAAATATAAATATTGGATTACCTTTAGAATTGAAAATATAATATGGAACAATGGTACAGAAAATCTGGGAATAAGCATTTTAGGATTAACAGCTTGATGACGAGTGTTTTGCATAAATACAGAAATGCAGTGGGTGTACTGATCATTTTGCACCATTCAGCTGGCTGTTTTCCTATCATAGTTCAGTTTGTGATGCAAAATGTATGTTTTCATTTTCCACACTCTTAAAAGTGATCGGATAAGCAGGTATAGAAACGTTCACAGAAACATGCACACCACAAAATCAATTTAAGACAACAGATGTCATGCACTGATAAATAAAGGATTGTGTTTGGTAACTGAAGACCTGTTAATGTAGGGTTTGACATTAAGATTTGACAGGTACTTGAATGTTTAAGAACAATTAAATCACTTGTTAAAAAAAAAAAAAAGTGTGTTGACATTACTACCAAAACAGGAGGCATAATGAACATAAATTCATTCATTTAGTAATTCTTCACAATTCAGACAATCAGTAAAAGTCTCAAAGTGTTTGGTAATGATGCCACAGGGTGAACAACTGGACAAAAAGTATCAGAGGTTATGATCAAATAAACAATGACAGCTGACAATTAGCATGAAGCTGATTGTTACCAGATCAAACAACTTCCTTTGACATAACTGTCCTGGACAAACATTAATGTCGAGCCCCGTGTTGCTACAAAAAAAATCATATGCATTTCATATAGTTAGGTACATTCACGCTCTAAAAGGCCGGAAATACAATACTAGGGCTGCACGATAAATCGCATGCGATATTTAATGCGCATCTTGTCAGAAAGCCGGTTCTGTAATCAGCGGTAAATCTCCATCACCTGCGTGCTTTCACATTGAGCAGCATTAACTACACAGAGCCGTTGTTCACTGA
>NW_015546133.1:1988990-2034886 GCF_001515605.1 Sinocyclocheilus anshuiensis | reverse complement strand
AATCTCCATCACCTGCGGGCTTTCACATTGAGCAGCATTAACTACACAGAGCCGTTGTTCACTGATGAGCTGCGCAAAACCCTTCATATTCGCGCGATTTTTTGTACAGCTCGTCAGTGAACAACGGCTCTGTGTAGTTAATGCTGCTCAATGTGAAAGCCCGCAGGTGATGGAGATTTACCGCTGATTACAGAACCGGCTTTACTGATAAGATGCGCGTTAAATATCGCATGCGCTTTATCGTGCAGCCCTATACAATACAATACAATGCTTTGGGTTTCATACGTTGTAAAAGCATCACTAAATAGAAATAGAAATAGCAGACATACAACATCACCGATTGATCACCGAGCACCTACACAATTTTGTGATTTGATGTATTAAAGTTCTCTATGCTTTACAAATGCAGATTATGCTCACATATGACCTGGATTGTTTTCAGCAGTGCATTACATGCACACCATAAGAAAGACATGATTCTCCAGAGCAACAAGGTAGTGGGACCACTACTATAATGAACAGCACTCATGATTAATGATAAATCACAGCCATGGTTTAGGTTTGGTCACAACTGAACACAAAAAAAAAAAAATTTGAACACAACCATCTTGTTACAAAGCAGAAGTCTGTATATGCAAACAAGCCCTGCAGTAAACAGATAGCAAAAACAATGCACACATTCAGTACACAAGTAGAATGTCAGAATCTCAGTCTATGCTGTCTTTGCAATGCTTTTCCACAGACTGCAGCCCTGGTTTTGTGTATAGGAGCAGTCGTCTACTAGAGGCACTGACTGTTTGCTTTGGTGCAGCAGGTCTAGTTTTAGCAGTATTAGTGGCATGGATTAAAGTGCTGGACTACTGTACTCTTGATTTATAGCCACTGGGATGTAGTTTGGTTTGAAGGTTGCATAGTAGAATCTACATTCAGAAGAGTGACCTAAACAGAGCTTTCGGATCGTGTCTCATAGTCCTGCACTTGCACCAAAATATATTTAAGTTAGTTTAACAGAACAGCATTATTGAAGCAAATTTCACATTCATTTTTAACGGCCAACAGAGTCATAACGCACAAATTATCTACAAATACTGGTTTAGCTCTTCAGTTTGTGATCTTGGTCCGATCTGTCCATTCAGATGGTTTTGCACGGTCTCTCTGAGGATCTAAATAGATGTAGTTTTGGTCACCAGGCAGAAGAGGGCAGTGTTGAAGCCGGGGCTCACCCTTGCTCCAAACTTTCAGTCACCTGAACAGCCGAGTAAGTGGGAGGCTGCGCCTGTCGCGTGAAGAAAGAAGCAGCTCTTTTGGGCTTCAGACGTTTAATCTCTTTGCCTGAAACAATGCAGGTAAATTAAAATGAGCTTTGTCCCAGTTTATTATTTCTCTATTGTTGATGATAAAAGTTAATGGGCAGAACAACTGAACACCAAGTGCATCCATCGCACCAATGCAATTTTAGTCTCTTACCGTCATCAACATAGCTGATGGTGTTGAGTGAATGGACTCGGCTACAAACCACGCTGCTCTGTCTGCGCAGTTTCCCCTGCCGTCGCTCTCGGGTTTTCGCATTGGTTTCCCGACCCGTAGGTTCTTGGGAAGGTGTGACCTCACCGTCAGTACCAGTGGCTGCTGACTCGCCAACAGAGTGTAACTCCACACAAAACTCAATAAGACCACTCATTAGCTCAGCCTAGAGGACAAAAAGTGTACTGTTATGCATATGTAATACAAGTGTATATACATAGAGTAAATATGTAATACATAAGTATATCATGAAAATTTATACATGCATACATAATTCATACATAAAACCGTTCTAAAGTTTGGGGTCAGTAATCAAAAATATAGTAAAAACAGTAATATTGTGAAAAATTATTACATTTACAACAACTCTTTTCTATATAAATGCAATTTATTCCTGTGATGGCAAAGCTGAACCAGCATCATTACTCCAGTCTTCAGTGTCACCCAATCCTTCAGAAATCATTCTAAAATGCTGATTTGTTGCTCAATAAACATTTCTTATTAAGCATTTCTCAAGAAAAATATCTTATGTTGAAAATAGTTGTTCTGCTTAATATTTTTGTGGAAACTATGATACATTTTTTGAGGATTCCTTGATAAATAAAAAGATGAACAGCATTTATTTGAAACTTTTGTTACATTATAAATATTTTAGGTCTCTTTTGACCAATTTAATGTATCCTTGAATGAAAATATTAATTTGTTTGATAAAATATATTTATGAAAATTAATTAATTTGATAATATTAAAATGCAAAAATTATAATTTTATTGCATTTTAATATTTTATTGCTCTAATACATTTTTAATATATGCTTGCTTACACTGTCAAACACAACAACATAAGTCATTGTGTGCTCACCTGTTTTGAATAAATCTTTAATAATTTATTGACAGGCACACCAGCCTCCTCCCCATCAAACTCCAGCCAGAGGATGTGTGTGTCTCCCTCTGTCTCTGGGTAACTGTGATCCCAGGAAAGCTCACTGAACTTGAGACCCAGGAGGACATGCTTCTCTTTCACATCCATGACATATACTCCTTCCAGACTGATGCCCACACTCACAGCCTTATGGCCACCTCTGTGAAGGAGGCCCTGTGCTGGCTTGTCTATCTCACCCATGAAGAAAGCACATCTGCAAAAATACACACATGTAAGGCTCAGACACTTCATATTCGAACAACTTTCCACTTGCAGTAATAGTACCCATAGTAAGGTAGAGTGTGGCAGCTCCTGAGGTACTGGCGCAGCAGAGCGATGGGCTCCTGACTGGAGCCAGTGGCAGCAGAGGAGCAGACTGAACGATACTCCTTTATAAGATTTTGCTCCATCTCTGCATTCCTCCCTCCTCTCCCCCTCAGTGTGGATAGAAAACCTCCTCCTCCTAATGCAGCGTGGGCCGGTAAGAATGAGGACAGCTTCTTCTCTCTGGAATAATATTACAGGTAGAAACTGAAATTAAATTACAGCAAATTAGTCAATAACAAATTATACTGTAATAGTCAACTAATTAATTCTAGGACAGGATTCCCAAACTGGGAGGCTGATGAAAAGCTAATAATTAAATTTGTAAAGTTTTGTTCCCCTTTTGTAAGTTGCTTTGGATAAAAGCATCTAGTAAATGCATAAATGTAAATGCAGTAAATTATGCATAATTAAAGCAAATAACCCTAAACCAAACCCTAATTCTACATGTTGTTAATTAACATTACGCTGAACTTATTTGTGTCAATACCTCAAAATAAAGTGTAACCAAACATTGAAAATAAAAAAAAATGGACAAAAAGGGAAGTGAAACCTCAACTTTACATTAACCATCTGATCCCTGATGTAGGAGCAGAGAAGGTCACCTGATTGCTGCTGTTAGAGCCTGGTCATCAAGCCCAGTCCCCAGCTCAATGGCACAGGACAAAGCTCCCAATCTCAGCCAGTCTTCAGGGTCACAGGGGTAATGACCCTCCAAGATATTCATCTTGGCCTCGTCATAAAGTAGCCTCAACACTCCTTCATCTTCAATCTGACATTACAAAATAAAGATGTTACACAACATAAATTCACATCATGGAATCACAAAATGAATTTTAAAATGCATTCATTTAATATATCATTAATTACATTTCTGTTAATAAATTAAAAAATCAGCTTTGCCATAATTGCTAAAGATATCTTAGCCTACATGGGTCTTCAAGTCAAAACGCTTGAAAACCACAGTCTTACAGGGTAATGGCAGTTTATGGTAAAGCCTGGTGCACACTGGACGTCTGAGGTAAACATCGGGAATTGTAAAAGATTTTGCTTGTCTATATGATTGATATGTCACATAAATCTCTTTGGGACGTTTTATGTTATGATCACTCTTAATGATAAGCAGTCCATGACCTCCACTGGCCAGTCTAATAACTCCAGACACAAATACTCAATCAGGTCCAAAGTCTTTGATACAGTGTTGCACAGTCTGACATGCAAGGCATTTGACACTGTGCATGTGCCTTGGCTTTTGTGCAAGATCTCTCTGGGGTCATATTGCATATTAATCTGACAAGCAAACCTCTTAGTAGACAAAGAAAAACGCAAAGTGTGCACTGGGCTTAAAGGGATAGTTCACCTAAATGTGTCATCACCTCATGTTGTTCCAAACCTGTATGACTTACTTTCTAAAGTAAAATAAAAAAAAAGGTATTTTGAAGAATTTCTCAGTGTCCATATAATGAAAGTCACTGGGGTCCAACACTGTATTGAACCCTATTAACTTTAATTATATGGACAAAAGACACTGAAAAATTCTTCAAAATATCTTCATTTGTTGTGCAGTTGACTGTGTTGGGCCCCACTGGCCTCCGAAAGGAAATAAAGTCATACATAAGTTTGGAAATACATGAGGGTGAGTAAATAAGAGAATCTTCATTTTTCCCAACAAAAAAAAAAACTTTCAATACCTGAAGTTCTTTTGACCTGGAATAAAAAACATTTCTTTTGAACAGAAGACACGGCTCATCTGAAAAATACAGAAATGTGTTATTGATAAACACCTAAACTTTCAAATGTAAAAAATTAAACACAAGCATACCTTGAGAAATGTCTTCTGCGGGGGCCTCAGTAAAGCGGTACAGCAGGTCCTGCCACTGACGACACAGCTTGTAGGGCAAATGTTTCGGTTTCAACTGCAGGTCTGTTCAAACATATCACAACAAAATGAGACTAAAGGTGGGAAACAATAAGAAGGACTCCATAAAAAAATATGATGATAAAACGCTAGGGCGGATTTCCTCTGTTAATCAATAAGACTGTATGTCTAACTAAAGGTTGGAACAGAACACACAACTTTTGACCAGAATTTTGCCCCGATTTTCAGTCTGGATGAGCTGATAGTAGTAGCCGAAAGTCGGTGCCAGTCTGCAGATTTTGGGCAGTAAGAGTTGACAGATTACAGTTTTTTCTTTTTGCATATTGCTTTCATTTGTCAGGCGTCTCATAGAAATGAGCTGCATGTTTCTGTGCGAGTTTGTGTTTGGATCCATTTGAAATCTGGTAGCGTGTGATCCTCAGTTGTTAAGTATGCGATGCACAGTTTTTCTTTGTAGCTATTACAGAATTGGCAAGTATATGATGCCTAGTGTTTTAAAATCTGTACCGATTATAAAAGTCATGTAGTGCATTCCAGACCTTAATAAGTAAAAAGCTGCCCTTGTTTAAAAAGACATCAAATAATCCACAAATGCCAGCAGGTGGCACTGATGCCCTCAGGACTTCCTGATGTACCCTCCTAATGCTTCACTTGCAATTCAGCCACAGAGATTGTAAATGCCATCATTGTGCTTGCCCTTCTTCATAACCTAATTACAAAAAGCTCATAGATTCTGTATCAGTCTGACATCTGACCAGAGCACAAAAGAACGATCATTACCAAGCAAAGGAGAGCAGAACCAGAAAGCGAACACATCTACGGCAGAGTTGGGAATGTTGAGGGCTTCTCGGACATTGCGGCCGAGCTCCTGCGCATTCATACAGCCGAGACCCTCCAAAGTCAAGTGCACCGCACTGTCGCTCGCCAAGTACACCAACAAATCCTGAGCTGGAGAAACACAAGAGGGACAAATGATCATGTGAGGTCAACAATGATCAGATCACGACCTCCAGTCCAGTGACATCAGATCCAGAGAGGAACAGAGAACCGACCTCTGGTGACTGAGGAAGCCACACTTCCTCGCTGGGAATGAGAGTGCTCTGATGGATCAAGGGGGAAGTCGCCATCATCTCCCTCCATCTAATCCAGAAACAAACACAAGTACTGAGTAGGAAACACAAAGCATTTTTATTTAAGAGACTTCTGCTAATTGTTATTGGTATATTCTGTACAAACTAAGCATAAACTGAAGAAAAACTCATCAGTTGGATAGTAGTTTTCAAAGCAAAATTATCCGTCATAAGCATAAACAAGTTTGAATAAATACTGAAGGCTAACGCAGCAACTTTTAAGTTCCTGAAGTATTGTATGTTTTACAGTTTGCTTTCGCTATTTGTACCCTAAACATCACCTTGTTTACTATACTTTATTAAAATACGGTAATATTATCAAAAAAGTAGTGAATTAAAAGAAAAAAAGAAATACAGCTGACGTCCCTATTCTGACTTGCTAACGTTAGCTAACTTAGCTACTCCAGTAACTGGCCGGACACCAAACTACATACAGCAACATACCGAGACACTGTCCTTCGTTTCAGAAGCTTCTTTCTCGATCAAAACAGACTGAAAGCATCAATATTTGGGGGGATTAAGTTACATAAAAAGCTGAGAGTATGACGGCAGCAGCAGCGCAGCTGGGATAATGTTCTTCAAACAGTGCCCACCAGTGAAATCAGCAACAACCTGGAAGAAGCTTCATGCCTGTAGAAGCGCCGCACTTTTACTCGCCAAAAGAGGGCGCACTACAGCCCAAAATGCCGTTTTTTCAGTTGACACTAGGAAATGTAGTAAATGTATCCCCAACAACACATGAATAAACTTGAATGCTTTATAGTAGCGATGTATTTGCTTTTAATAAATATAAAAAATTCAAAACAAATAAAAATGAAAACCAAAACATGCTTTACACCTAAAACATTTGGATAAAGATATTTAAATTATATTCTAAATTACGAGGCAGTTACTGGTCGTCATTAATTCATATATGACTTATATTGAATAAAATAACAATTTAATGTCCGCGACAAGGGTTAAACTGATGAATTCACATTTGGTCTCTGCTGATTCATAAATTAAATGGGCTTCATACTAGAAGCGTCTCATCTCCTCTCTAGGTTTTAATTATTTCTGTGCGGCGCCAACGCCAAGTCTGTTAGTGGTCCACGTGATTCATTCTCATCATTGCCATGAGTTAATGCCATCTGCTGCTGCTTTCGGTTGCATAAACTAAATAATAATGATGTTTTTGAAGTTATTTTAATAGTCATTGCATATAGCCTAGTTGCATTTTGAATTGTAAATCATACATTGTTATTCCATTCCATTACACGTTGTTTTTTACTATGGTGTTTTGGGGGAAATTAAGTCTATTAGGGGAATAAGGGGATCTACTATTGTTTTGTTTAGGACACTATACCACCACATAAAGAAAGAGCATAGTCTTTTACTGTACTAACAGTTTCTCATTGATCTGCCCATGGTAATGAGTGAATTCAGTCGCTAATCATACATTTTGTGGACAGTGATCTATTATATGTGTTCCAGGAAGCACTTAAGTCCGCTAAAAGAAACATTTTCACCCTCCTAAAATCCTAAACTTAAGGCCTACCCTACCTCAACAGAAATATTTTTTCCTGGAAGAAAAAATAAAATGGCAAAACACGAACAGATCAAGATAGTATTTTATTTAACAGTGATACATAGATTAACAAGGTTGCTCATGTCAATCATACTGAACGAGTGTTCTTGCTACCCAAAAAAACAAATAAACAAAAAAACAAAGAATCCACAAACTTCATCACTACATTCATTGTACGATCCACTTTAATGAAACTGTTTTTTTTTTTTGCATTATTTATTTTTCTCACTGTGACAACTTTGGGCAATGTTTTTTTTACATGATTCAGCAGGGCACTTGACTGACAGAAGGCTCTCCCACATGAAGGGCAAATGTATGGCTTCACTGCTGTATGAATTCTCTCATGTTTTTTCATAGATCCTGACTGCGAGAAACTCTTTCCGCAGTGTGAACACTTGTAAGGTTTCTCTCCAGTGTGAAGTTTTTGGTGGTCTTTCAAGTGGCTGGCTAAATTAAAGGAACTCCCACACTCAGCGCACACATGTGCTCGCACATTGGCATGTAATTTCTGGTGCTCTTTAAAATGGTCCATGCGTGAATAACTCTGTCCACAAATGGAGCACAAGTATGGCTTATCATTTGTATGGATTCTCATGTGTCTCTTCAGGTGTGCTGCAAACATAAATATTTTGCCGCACTGATCACAGTCAAACACTCTTTCTCCAGAGTGAGAGAGCCGGTGATCTCTGAGATTTCTTGGATCTGAGAAACTCTTGCCACACAGATGACATTCGAAAGGCTTCTCTCCAGAGTGAATCCTAAAGTGAATCCCAAGGTTTCCTTTTTGTGTAAAGTTCTTTCCACACTGAGGACAGGGGAACATTTTTTGGGGCTCGTGTTTTGTTGTTTTCAGGCTGTGAGCAACTGGAAGACTTTTGTTCTGTTATCAAAAAATGAGCACATCATTTGTCAATTGTCTAAAAATGAATTCAAGTATGAAATTAAATAAAGTGGAAGGCTTTTATGAAATCTCTGCCATTCTCAAGTTCCATACATTGTGTATTTATTATGGTACATCTTTGCTTTTATTATGACCACTTAAGCTTTGCTAACTTAATGTAAGAAGTTTAGAGAATATCAAGAATGGACACCAACCTGGCTCTTCAGTATCTTTATTTTTCCTTCTTCGTGGTTCTGGATCACTCCTGCACCCACTTTCCATTCTTGTAATACGCACTGTTGTCTCTGTTGATTTGTTCTAATGTAGAATGGTCGTATTGATCATCATGGCTTTTAGTAGTGAACTGCTGTGGGAGTGGCTTGAATCGCGATCGCAAGGTGTGAATTGGAGATATTCGAAACGTTGAGTAAATTGTTCTTCAGACCATTTTTACATAAAATATCACAATCAGTTCAGTGCAATCATTTAAATAAGAATGGATGTTTACATGGCTGTAGGAATGATCAACAATGTGTGTGTGTGTGTTGGGGCAGGGACCATTTTGACCCAAACCAGCAGTTTAAGTTTACTTTTAAATAATCGATTAGTTTTAAATGACTGAGCAGTAAATAACATTTGTTTAAATCATATTCAATTTATTTCTATATAATTATATATATATATATATATATATATATATATATATATATATTTGCAATTATATTTAAATTACTACAAAAATTACATTAGTATTTTAATTTAAACGATTTTTTTATTTTTTTTAAAAGAGCAACAAAATAAAAAATAAATGGATGGTTATTGCGTTCTTAACACACCATACTCAATAAATAATAATAAAAGCTAGCTAGCAGTCCCCAGCCGTGTTTTCTCAATAATAATTAAAGCCTCTAAAATACACTGTTCACTCAAAAAAAAAAAGAAAAAGCTATTATCATTTACTTACGTCGTTACAAACCTGTATGGTTGACTTTCTTCTGTGGAACACAAAAGCAGATATTTTCAAAAATGTTTCTGTTCATACAATGAGATCAAATGATGATGATCCCATTGACTTGAGATGAAAACATCTTCAAAATATTTTGCGTTCTGCAGGTTTGGAGCAACATGTGACATCCATTCTAGTAGCAATAAACTACCCTTCTAAGCTCCCTTTATATGGGATAATAAACACAAACAAAAATTAAAGTAGAAGCAAATGAATACACACAAAACAAGTTTATTTTCACAGAACCACAGTAAAACTCCATATGAGAATGTTGGAGAGTCCCTGCTTTACCATGCTGATCCCAGCAATGACCACTCAACCACCTGATCTTCTTGAAAGCATGAACAAGAAACGGCACCGCTTTAGCGAGTTGCGAATCCCAGTTCATTGTTTAGGAATTGTCATATGATTGGGTCACTTGTGAAAGTTAACAGCTTTCAGTTAACCAGTGATCTGGACCATTTTCACCTTCATTTTTCAGGCAAGTACCTGAATCAGTGTGTGCCTGTGCTTTAATCTTATTTTCAAACACAACGAAAATATGGGAAGAGCCATGAATGTTTCTTTGTTAAACAACAGTAATGAGTTCAAACTTTATTGAGCACCATGTAGGAGACAGTCTGTCATTAATTTCCACAGTGGCCACCTCTACACAGTACTCATCAGTGTCCAGTCCTGCTCATCACTCTCCCTGAGAACATACGACAGTGATCTAACAGCACCCGCTGCCTGACTGCTGCACCGGGGTGCTTTCAATTTTAAGATCAGGTTTCTCTGAACCGCCCGAAGTCCCTGGTCTCATGCGCTTCTTTATCTCCTCTGCCATGGTCATGAAGGCCTGCTCCACGTTCGTGGCATTTTTGGCACTCGTCTCAAGGAAAGGGATGCCAAGAGAGTCAGCGAACTCCTGAAAAAATGTGTGGGAGAAAGAAAACCAATCTTTGTGTTTTCAGTTAAAGTATAACTATAAAGTGTTTGGTGTAGAAATGACATAGCTTACCTCACCAATGGATCCTCTGCAGTGAATGGGTGCCGTCAAAATGAGAGTTTGATAAAAACATCACAATAATCCACAAGTTATCCAACAAGACAACATTTTCACTGAAGGAAGCATTATTATGGATTATGGACTAGTATTTTGCCAGAAGCAACAATTTAAAAGTTAAAACATCTTGAAGGGAGTTTCACTTCAAAAGAAATGAATGGATGGACTGGAGTCCTTGTGGATTACTTGTGGATTATTTGTGGCTGTTTGGACTCTCATTCTTACGGCACCCATTCACTGCAGAGGATCCACTGGTCAGCAAGTGATATAATGTTAAACTTCTCCAAATCTGTTCCAGTGTAGAAACAAACTCATCTACATCTTGGATGGCCTGAGGGGGAGTTCATTTTCAGCAAATTTGCATTTTTGAGTGAATTATTCCTTTAACTAGTTTAAAAAGGAAGTTCATTAGTTCCCTGCCAACCAACCTTAGCTGTAGTGTAGTCCACAACTTTTTTTGGAGTGAGGTCACACTTGTTTCCTACAAGTAGTTTGTTGACATTCTCACTTGCATAGCGATCGATTTCTTTCAGCCACTGTTTCACGTTGTTGTAGGATTCCTGAAAAGACACCAGCATTAAACTTTTAAGAATGTGTACCGTTTCGATTACATTTGAGAGGTAAAACTTCCTTTTAAACAGTAGCCATAAATGTTTCAAGTACAGATGTGATTTTGTTAGAAAGGAGTCTCACAAACCTGATCCGTAACATCGTACACAACAATGATCCCATGAGCTCCTCTGTAGTAGCTGGACGTAATCGTGCGGAATCTCTCCTGTCCAGCAGTGTCCCACTGTAAACATGGACATGACTCATTTAGCTGAAGTATCCCATTAAATGACACACTTAAGTTGAATTCTAAAGTCTACAAACTCACTATCTGCAGTTTAATAGTTTTCCCATCCAACTCAATAGTTCGGATCTTGAAATCCACTCCGATTGTGCTGATGAAACTCTCTGTGTAGGTGTCATCCTGGAAAAGAAAAATCAATCATATTTTAACCACACACGGTCAGAGATCATTCATATCCAAAAGATGCTGTTGCAAAAAAAAACAAACAAAAAAAAAACACTTACTGCAAAACGCAATAGAATGCAAGATTTTCCAACTCCAGAATCTCCAATCAGAAGAAGCTTGAATAAGTAGTCACTGTGGAAGTATGCAAAAACAAATAGTTTTAAAACAGTTCTGAGATCTTCATTTTATATATCAAATATATTCTCTAACTCATATAATACTAATATTAAATATTATATAGTTCTATTTATAATTATTTAATAATAATAATAATTAAAAAAATAAAGTTAAATACATAATATACAAATATATCTATCATACATACGTTTTTTTTTTTTACAGAGCAACTATTGTGCAGTCTGCAACCATGACAACTGCTTTACGTAACAAGCGTAACACAATACTATTTGCTATTTAATTATTATATAAATTGATCAGCAACTGCATATGAATTTTGGTTGACCTGCCAACGAAAGGTTAAAGGAAATTATGAGGCGGTCATAAATGTTTATAGTTCTCACGACTTACTATTCAGGGTTCATGATGTGACAGCAAAGGGATTGTTATTGTTTGTCCAGCTGGTTGAAGCGCTCTGGGTCGCCTACTGTTCACCGGCTGAGCGCAAATTCTGAGCCAGTATTTAGCCTGGAATAGTAGCAATAAAAAGAGGATCTGAGTTTTGATAAGCCTCTGTGGACCGTTTCCAGACCTCCTTATAAAATCAACCCAATCTGACTTTACGCCTCTTCTCTCCTCTCTGGTTTTACAAGCCGCGCAGGTGCGGCAGTGACGGATGATGATGATGATGATGATGCGCCACTATTCTTACCCGCTTTCGCCGCCTAGTGGTGGGATCCATGCATATGTAATTTTGTGCATGTTTGTGCATAAATATGTTGATTTTGTAGATGAGCTGATATATACATGGATCAAACGTGTATCTGTGTGGTGTTGGACCCTCGGGGCCTCCAGCCTGATGTAAAATAAATAATATATATGCACATTTTTAAATTTGTAATTTACATTATAAGCTATATGTGTGTGTGGGTTTATCCCCCTCCTATGTTTTATGCAGAAAAACCATAGATTAAAATTCAAACAGCATCAAAATTTATTGAATAAAACACCCTAAATCTTACAATAGGAATGAATTACACATTTAATTATCAAAAAGAGTACAGACAGACAAAATACTTTTTGTATATCTATAAAACAGCCCATAAATATTTTTCATTTTGAGTTAGCTTTCAAGGTTTAAAACACAAAGATACAGAATGGGTACATTTTATATAAAAAGCCTTATATAAAAAGCCCCTTTTCAAAAGGTATTAAACCTCTAAAGGCACTGCAATGCAAAATAACTTTATCAATACATTCATTTGGAGACATATATTGTCTGATAAAACATCAGAGAATATAATTTGCAGCTAATACAAGACAACAGCCCAACAGAGACATGTTGGCATACCAGGAAACAACACACTTAAATAAATAATGTAAAAACAGCAAACTTTGGCGCAAGTCTCTTTGTCTGTTCGATACATCTTAAAGACAGTCAAATCATCTTAATCTTAAACATTTCATTTCCAAAAAAACAACAACAACAACAACAAAGGAGAGAAAACCCTGCTCACTGCTGCAGCTTGAAAGAAATATATTATTTATTGTGTAATGTTTTATTTTCTTCAGGAAAAAAAAAATCCTGACTAAGGTTGTGTGACAGAAGTCTCAATAAATATTGGATTTGTTGCAACCTACAAATGTGTGCAGAATTTTCCCCTTTTCTTCTTATTATTTCTTGTATTCAGTTCAACTGTCTGCAACCATGCAGGTGTGTGAAGGCTGTTTGTTTATTGTCCAATAAAACAATAAAGACCTTCTTTCAGATTTTCAGATTTAAAATAATATTGCTTAAAATACTAAACTCAACCAGTGCAACCTTGGAAAACCTTCAAAACGTTGTGCAAACTTTTAGGGAATAACTTGTCTGATCTACACTGGACATGTTTTATATCCCACTGAGATCTTTAAGATGTTTTGAGGAAGGGCTTCACATTTAAGCCAAATGTCTCTGAAAGTTAAAAGAAGGCACACTAATGTCCTGGTGTTGTCCAAGTCATTTAAATCGTCTCTGGTGCAGTGAGCCACAGTTTTCATAAGAATTCAAGTTTCTTCATTGAAGAACACACTTTTCCTTATTGCTGTATTTTCTACGTCTTGCCTCCAGACCTCTCTCCAATCTCTCATCCTCCTCCAAAGCCCTGCACATTCAAAATACATTCAGTGCATGTGTATGTAGAATCTAATTTCTACAATTCACCATTCCAGTGCAACAAAACACTGTGACTAGACTCACCCTCTCTCTTTTGCATCCATGTCTCTGACTAGCTCGTCCCGCTTGTTGACCAGTGACACCAGTTCCTGTAGCAGTAGCTGTTCTCTGTGCTGCTGGGCCTGAGTTTTCTGCCAGTCTGATGGATGAAATATGGATATTAGTGATATGATGGTACAATGATGAAATACTGACTATTACAGCTGCAGCCACAGAGGAAATATGTAGGTAAAAGTTTAAAGCATTAATAGACTAATATATGAGCCAAGTTGATGTTCTTTCTTCTATTTTGTGGCTGTGTGTTTTTTTAATAATGTTTAATAAATATAGTGTAAAATACACAATAAATAATGGCAGAATTCAAAATTAACATTGGTATTAATTGGAACCTTCAACCTTTTCCAGTTTTTTTTCAGTTAATTCAATCTGAGGAATTAACATGACAAATGAAAATATGGAATGTGTAGAATACAGATGCACAATATATCGGTAGCATATAGGCTGATATTAGATAACTGAATAATGAACTGTTCATTATTTTTACATTTATATTACCTTTGCCACTCAAGTTAAGCTTTAAAAACACTACTTTAATAACTGTTATCTAGCAAATCTCAAAATGAATATCTTTTTTTTTTCAGTAACTCTTAGTTTAACGTTATATGGCTTACCTTCAATAGCCATCATGGATCTGAGCTCTCGGGTTAGCAGCTCAAATCTTCTTTCTAAATCCTGCTCTTCTTGCCTGCAAGTGTAACATCATGAATATTTATTGATGTGGCTGACAGTGTGCACTGATTGTGTCTTACATATCAGTACATACAGCAGCTCCAGATGGTCCTGTCTCCTGATCAGAGCATTCTTCTTGTTGACCAGAGTGAACCAGTCCTGAATCAGCTTCTCTTCTTCATCTTTATCACTTCCTGTTAAGCAGATAATGTGGTATATCATGCTGCATTTCAAGAGTTAACTTGAAATCAACTTCATTCTCTCCTTCCCTCTATATGAGTGTTTTTCTTACCCATCTCCATGATCTTTCGTAGTCTTTTCTCCACGACTGCAGCTCTGCTGTCTATGTGCTTCTGTTCGGTTTCCAGGGCCTGAAGTTCACTCAACACATACTGATTGGTGTCCTGCAGACACTGGCCAGGAAGTACCATAGGGACACATATATAAAACCAGACAGAGAGAGGAAAAGACAGAGGAAAGGAATGGAGATTGAGAGAAAGAGAGATGGATAGAGCCAGATACAGAGAATAAAAGACCAACATTGATAAAAGACACAAACAGACAATGATGCACAAAGATAATGGAGAGGAAAAGACAGGCTTGATTTAACTAAAAGGTTTATAAAACAAGGAAATTAAACATGGGATGGTAAGAGCTTGTGAGTCAAGGGCTGGATTCTCGAAATTCTTCTTAAGAATGAAGTAGTTTGTAAGAATGTTTCTGAAATTCTTGAAAAATTCTTCTCAGATATTTTCTTACCCTTTTCCCCTCTATTTTCTTTTTTTTTCTTAAGAGGAAAATGGCTTTGGTGTTATCTGACTGTATGCCGGGTCTAGGCAAAGATTCATTGATCAGCTTAATGGCTTCATGACAAACACCTGTCTGTCTTTTTGCACTGCTTGCAGAGTACTGTGATCATAATATTCATAATAATGTTGTACTGTTTAATATTTAAAATGACCCAATAAATACATTTAAACATCTTATCTTTGGGGATTTAAGACAAGTTTGAGGTTATGCTAACTTTAGAAAGTAATTTACAATGAATTTTCAGAACATTCTTTTCAGGAAATCAATTTAATATGTTTTATCTTTAGAACAATCTAAAGAAAAAAGGTAAGAACCATTTCTATGAAATGTTAAGAAATGTTTTTGGCAATACAAAATATTCATAACCTTATTCTTAAGTTAGAAAACAAGGAAAATATAGCAGTTTTATTCTTAAGAATGTTTTGTGAATCTGGCCCCAGAATTAGAGAATTATGACGATTACTGTAAACTCAGAAATATATTTTCTAAATACTTGACATGCAAATTGGCAAATTTTCTTTTAAAACCACAGGCTTTGAAGTTATCAAAAAATTACACTTGATAAAAGATGAAACACTTTAATTGTCTCAAATACTGAGGGCATACTGACCATTGTCTCACTCTCTGCTGATTTAACATCTTGGTTTGCTTCCTGAGGTTCTGCAAACACACATTAAATGGCAAAAAATAAGTGTAAATCAGAGCGTAAAATACCAAATCTTTCCAAATTCAATCATTTTTTAGATATTAGGAAGCTGTTTAGGAAGGTTACCAGTTTCAGCACTTTCTCTGGCAGCTGTTGAGCCATTAGTTCCTTCAGCTGTCAGTTCACCTTTATCTGACTGTCGGAGGTTAGTAGACTTTGGCTGCTCCTTTGAATCAGTCTCATCCATGGATTCGCTCTTTAGTCGCGACCGCCGTTTCTTCATCAGATCTGCATCTCGTATGTGCCCGAATCCTGATCTGGAAGCCGCTGCGTTTGGTCGTGGTGGGGCCACAGGAGTCTGCGCGCCTCCCTCTGTCTCCTTACTGCCCTTCTCTTCCACCTTTCCTGCACGTTTAGTCCGAGGTGGAGGAACAAGACCTCCGTTTGGCTTAGCCACGGTGTCACTTCCCTCCTCTCCCAGTGAGTCCTTGCTGTTACTCTCTCCTGACAGAGCTCCAGCCTGGAGTCTCTCTGCACAGAATTTGGCTGCTGCTTGTACATCCGACCCTTGGTTTGGACTGGCTACTGCATAGCTGGACTGACTGTTGTTCTGCTCTATCTGTAACACACTCAGCTCCTGCCCAGTGAAGTGTGCACGGATTTGGCACAAGTACGTCATGACAATCAAACGATCTGGCACAGAGAGAAGCACCATGTCTGAGGGCTCCAGCAGACGAGATATTCCCAGTGATGCGAAACCATCAAAAGCCTAAAAGAGAAGCACAAATGATGAGGTTTAGTTTATGGTTAAAGAATGTCTTTACGTGAAACATCTGCTTAAACCAAACTTACAGCTTTGTTGTTATGCTTTATGTTGTGAGGCTCCAATGCATCAAAGTCACTGAAAAACAACAACTAAGTCAATACACAATAACAAATATAAAAAGTAATTAAAAAGTATTTTTTTAATAATTAATTATAATTAATTAATTATTGTCATATTATGAACAATAAGCTATAAATGTCCAATATTGCAATTCTAAATTCCAAAATACTGAAATCAATTATTTTAAGTTTATTAAGGCATCACAACATTATATTGTAAAGTATGAACAATGTTCATTTTAATTTTATCATTATTTTTTTTTTACATTTTTGCTAAAATTATATTTAACAGTATATTTAAAATAGTCCCCCCCCCCAAATATTTTAGGTGAGTGATGGCAAAGGTAAATTAAACAAAAAAAGCAAATGAACATGCACAATTAAATGTCTAATATCAACAAATTTCTGTAAACTTAATTATTTGTCATTAAACTATATGGTACAGATACATTGTTCATCGCTAATTCGTTTGTACTTGAAGCAAATAATAATTTTTTTATGTTGTTGCACATAAATGTATTCATACTAAGAAAGAATGAGTTTGCTTTGAGCTGGGAATGAATGACATAAATCAGAAACTCACATTATCTCAGGGTGGAAGTGATGTAAGATGGCACAGAATTTTTAGGTGAGTGATGGCAAAGGTAAATTAAACAAAAAAAGCAAATGAACATGCACAATTAAATGTCTAATATCAACAAATTTCTGTAAACTTAATTATTTGTCATTAAACTATATGGTACAGATACATTGTTCATCGCTAATTCGTTTGTACTTGAAGCAAATAATAATTTTTTTATGTTGTTGCACATAAATGTATTCATACTAAGAAAGAATGAGTTTGCTTTGAGCTGGGAATGAATTACATAAATCAGAAACTCACATTATCTCAGGGTGGAAGTGATGTAAGATGGCACAGAACGCCAGGCCGTTACGCCAAGAGGTGCTGAAGTTTGTGATTTTTACTCCCTTGTAGTTTCTAGTGATCTCTTGACACCACTCCAGCAAGGACTGACTGGAGGTCACCAAACCAGGACTGGGCAGTGGACTGGCAAACTGTATAGTAACAAGTATAGAAAGACAAAAAAACAGAGTTAGACAGCGTTTAGACAAAGTGATAAACAGTCTACATTTTAACAGGTACTTTACATAAACAACAAATGCCACTTACATCCCATGCAGGTACTGCGGAACCATCCTTAATTGATTCATCCATTGTTTTTACTATTGCAAGGTCCATTGGTGGTGGAATTATTTTCTTTTTAATGCGCACTGGAGGCACAATCACATGGGATGCGTCTGCAGTGGTCTGGCCGTTAACCTGCATGCTGCCTGGGCTCCTAGATGGCGTCTCGCTCCCTTTAGCCTCTGGGGACACAGCAGAGGACTCCTTTTCCTGAGGATAACTAGACCTATCAAAAGGACAGGAAATGTTTTAGACATACCGACATGACTTACAAATTTTGCCATGTTATTATAAATACACACTTCCTCGTCATTGTTTTTGTTTCACATAGTTTTGAAATTAAATTTCAAATTCAGTGTTAAAGTGAAAATGAATTTGTTCTGCTAGGGTTTCCCTTTCTGCAATGCTTAGAACATTTTGGGTGTTGATTTGAGGTTAATGAAAAAACATGCAAATATTAATATACACAGTGTTATTACACTACTGTTCAGAAGTTGTAAGATGTTACATATACATATAGATATGTAAGATATATATATTTAAAGAAATGAATACTTTTAATTACCATTAGGATGCATTAGATTGATCAAAATTGACAGTAAATACATTCACAATCTTACACATAATTTTTCAAATAAATGCTGTTCTTTGGTACTTTCTGTTTATCAACGAATCCTGAAAAAAACATATCCCGGTTTCCACAAAAATATTAAGCAGCACATCTGTTTTTAGCACTGACAATAAGAAATGTTTCTTGAGCACCAAATCAGCATATTAGAAAGACTGGAGTAATGGCTGCTAATAATTCAGCTTTGCCTTCACATGAATAAATTACTTATTAAAATAGATTAAAATAGAAAACATTTATTTTAAATTGTAATAGTATTTCACTATATTACTGTTTATACAGCATTTGATTTGATTCATTGATCGAATGAATTCAGCTTTGGTTTGACTTCTTTCAAAAACATTAAAAAATCTTACCAACCCCAAACCTTTGAACGGTAGTGTAAATTGTGCACAGAGGTGTACATTTTTAGGCATCAGCCTTTAGAGCTGTAGATGTCGTTCCAGACTTAAAGTCAAACAGTATAATATTGCAAAATACAATTGAATTTTAGTCTTTACAAGCCACTCAAACTTACAATTCATCAGGCACTTGAGATGGTGGCTTATTCTGCTCTATTTGAACCTCTTCACTTCTATCAATACTTAATTCTGGTTCTTCCTTCTTCTTAGTTTCAGCTTCTGTTTCTGTGTTCTCTGTCTGGTTTGTGGGCTTAACAGCTGGTGTATCTTGGCACTCCCTTTCAGCTGCCATACATTCCAGCTGGATGTTTTGTTCTTGCTTGTTTAACTGGACATTATCATCTAAAACAGCATTTCTAGCATTGGCTTCTCTGTGGCTATCATCTAATTTAAAGCTCTCCAGTGGCACAGAGGGAGTCTGAGACTGACTGATGTCAATCTTCTCATCTATCTGCTCTGGGGAAATCACTGACGGTGGAGGTCTGAGTGTTTTTGTAATCTCCGTCCGATCTAAATTCGGTCGTATTTCATCCACGGGCAGTTTCATGCTGGACTTTAGTTGCATGGGAGGAGTTGGAGGAAGTTCAAAATCAGACTTGCAGGGGATCAAACGTTTCTTAGTGCATGGAGCGGAAGCTGACGGCTGTGCCGTCTCTTCTTCTGCCATTTGACGAATCTTTGCTAACAGAACGCTCTCCTCCGAGAGGTCGTCATCATTTAGACTGGAACTTTCTGTACTTTTTGAGGGCTCACGGTGTCTTTCGAGTTTAGGAGAAGGAAATGGCCATGGGAACACTGAGCTCCTTGGAGAAATGTCCTTCCCGGAAACAACATTCTCATCAACGTTTATGTCTTTCGGTCTTTCTGTGGCTGCTACAATAATAATTTCTGATGCCTTGGTGATGACTGGGCTGCTCTCTTTTTCCATCTCAACAAAGTGAAGTGTTGTTAATAGACATGTTTTTGGTATTGTCTCCCTCTAGTGGTGACAAGTTATTCTCACTTGTCTCTTTTGCAACATCTTTGCATATCTCAACAGTCTTTACAGCTGCTGTCTCTATAGTTACATCTGAAGGAATGGTTCCTTGTTCATTGCATTGTGGAACCACATGCCTTTTAGCAGCTGCAGAGCTACTATTTTGATTGATGGCATCAGGGCCAACTTCCTGTAAAAGCACTGGGGGTGGTGACTGCATACTCTCGTCTTGACACAGAGAAACAACTTTGCTAGCAGGTTGGGAAATAGTTTCCGTTGGTGTAGTGCCTCTTAATATAGGCCCAGATTCTGGTGGAAAGGCAGTCAGAGGCGATTCCAGTGTTTGTATGGCTGTGAAAACTATTGGCGGTATTGGGGATTCCTCTGGTCTGTGAGAAATGGAACACCAGAACATGAGATCAAAATGTTGCACCTTACCAATTTGGTTATTATAGCGTGCAAAGGTTTTTCAGTAAAGATGCAATTAAGTGAAAATGGCACAATCAGTTCCAGAAGGGGGCTACAAACAGCAGCGTTAGCCCACAGTCACCATGTAATGTTTTGTGCTAACAACTTTTGCAAGCTTGCAGCAGCAGTGACAAACAAGCTGCGACAAACAAGTTGCTGTTTAGTCCTTTTGGAAAAACCACAGAGAGCCCAGTTTCAATACAACAGGAACCAACACAATGTTTCATGCTCATAATATATACACTACATCTCAAATATATGGGTTTGGTAAGATTTTTCAAATTTTTTAAAAAAGAAGTCTCCAAGGCTGCATTTATTTGATCAAAAATTATTACAGTTATTATAATTTTAAATAATTGCAATTTATTAGTATGATTGCAAAGCTGAATTAAACATTTCTTATTGTTATCAATGTTGAAAACAGTTGTGCTGCTTAATATTTTCGGGATTTTTGATGAACAGAAATAGAACAGTATTTGTTTGACATAGAAGTCATTTGTAACATCATAACTACCTTGACCCTTTCTTTTGATCAATTTAATGCATCCTTACTGAATAAAAGTACTAATTACTTAAAAAAAATAGTCTTACTTGACCCCAAACTTTTGTATGATAGTGTATCCCAACCCATCTCTTAGAAGACTTGTTGGCCATAGGACACAGGACACATTAAATGCATTGCTTGATGTCAAATGCAGACTCCACCAGCCCTTGTCACAGACACACATGAATAACGTAATGAAACGACTAGAATGCTTGAATGTCAGCCAGACGGAACATTGCCAAAATCGTGCCGTTCGTGTAAAGAGGGTCATAAAAATGAGAGGCAGTGCAGGCAGAGGTGATGTCCCATGCACTTACCCTCCATCCATATATAGCTCAGCAGACCACACTGTTCCTAAGTCTTCCTGACCTAGTTCAAACTCCAGCTCCTCCTGTGAACCCTCCGACTCCGCCACTGGCCTTAAATCTGCTGCTGTTATCTTGCCAGGCAGAAGTTCTTCATGCCCATTTCTTTTTGGGCTTTCGTGTATTTTTATTTTCTCAAAGTCTACCTCAGTCACCAGATGATCTGTTTCCACATAGCTGAGGTTTTGCACATCTTTCTTAGCAGTTATGTCTTCTTCTTCCTCCAGAAGTAAGCATGGCTCTTCATTCTTCTCTTCATTTGATATCACACTCTCAGACTTCAATTCCACCTTCATGTATTTGTCATTTCCTATTGGTGTCAGTATTTGGGTTTGCTCAATTGCTGTTTTTTGTTTAGAAGGGCTTCCTTTATCCTGGGTCTTGAAGTTCATAGATCCGCTTTGAGTTTCTCTGGCAGCCAGTTTCAAACACTCCACCAAGCTCATGGTCACAGGCTCGGAGGTCTGAATATCTCTCTGTAACTCGCCAGAAGGTAACAAATCCTGGATTATTGATTCCTGGGGCTCATCGTCGCATGGATGCTCAATTTTGGTGTCAGAGAAGGCCTCGGGAGGGAGAATTTCGACCACAGATCCATCTTGATCATCCAAAATCGTGTCATCTTTAACATCGGTTTCTGATGTGCTTGGCTGCTGTAGTATTGATGTCATGGTCTCATAACTAAAGGATGAGGACATTTAAATATGATTACATTACACCATGACAAAACAAATTCTTTCCATTCACAAAAGAGCTCTTTTTGAATCACCAGCCAGTATCAAACAGGCAAGCTCTTCCTTAAGCTAAGCTTCTCGTTACTACAGGACACCATACGTGTGGATGCAAAAGCTTCCTTGCAAATGCAGTCACACCTAATAACAACCTTTCAGTGTTTCAGGAAAACGAAATTATAGCCATGCAGATGCCATGACAAGAGAAGCTCAGTGCACGTCTCAGAATCGTCCCACACTTACCCTTTATACAGAACACAGAAAATCCCCCGTATGAAGCCTACAGATACTTCTTCCTGGTCAGAAACTGAGTCATGTTCCTGTATGCAGGTGTCCATGTTTCTGTCTGTCGCTACATCAAGCTCAAGGCCAAGTCCGGTTCCTGAACAGATGTGCTTGGCTGCTGTAGTATTGATGTCATGGTCTCATAACTAAAGGATGAGGACATTTAAATATGATTACATTACACCATGACAAAACAAATTCTTTCCATTCACAAAAGAGCTCTTTTTGAATCACCAGCCAGTATCAAACAGGCAAGCTCTTCCTTAAGCTAAGCTTCTCGTTACTACAGGACACCATACGTGTGGATGCAAAAGCTTCCTTGCAAATGCAGTCACACCTAATAACAACCTTTCAGTGTTTCAGGAAAACGAAATTATAGCCATGCAGATGCCATGACAAGAGAAGCTCAGTGCACGTCTCAGAATCGTCCCACACTTACCCTTTATACAGAACACAGAAAATCCCCCGTATGAAGCCTACAGATACTTCTTCCTGGTCAGAAACTGAGTCATGTTCCTGTATGCAGGTGTCCACGTTTCTGTCTGTTGCTACATCAAGCTCAAGGCCAAGTCCGGTTCCTGAACAGACACTAACAGTCTTCAGATCTTCTTTAGGTCCAGCTTGAGTTGCCCAAATAGTCTCACTGCCAGTTTGCGGCATTTTATCATCTGAATCTTCCTCTTTAGTGGTCTTCTCTTTATTATCTTCCCTCTGGCTTTCTCTGTTAGCATTTTTATCTAGTTTGTGGTGGGAATGGGACAAGGCAAAGGAATCCTCTTGCTCCTTCAGCTTGGTTTCTGATGTTTCTTGTCCACATTGGCTGCCATGGACCAAAAAGTGTAAGTGACAAGAATATTCTTTGAAGATCAATGTTCTCTTGCTAGCATCTCAACTCCCAGCATGTAAACAGATGTTTACTTTAAGTTCTAATAGAGATACATTAGAAACTCAGGCAGAATGAAACATGGACAAACTGGTCAAAACCATGCAAGTCCAGATAGTCTGAAGTCCACACAAAACACCATGCAGTGAAGTTAACAAACCTCATGTACTTACCCCCTATCCAGGACCTCTTTTTCTGGAATCAACTTGCACATGCTAACAACTTCATCACTTTTTTCTTTTGTTTTCTCCTCTACCGCAGCCCATAACACACTCTCTTCCTCAAATGTGACCTTTTTCTTTAAACCATTTCCATCAGACTCTGTATCCAGAGACAGGTTGGGCATCAGAGGGCAAATGTCCTCCAGATGCACTGAAGTTCTTTTGTCCTTTACAGCAACAGCAGGGGAGATCACAGGAAGTAGAGGCTTCATACGGACCGGTATACTGACTTTAACAGCTTCTTTTTTCTTCTCCTTAATAGTCTGAGCTGGATGTGGTTTAAGGACAATGGAGGGTATCGGCTGTTGGGAATCTGGTTCATTTATACTGAGATTCTCAGCATTCTCGACTTGGATAACAGCCTTTTCTTCGCTGTGAGGTAAGGAATAAGGTTTGTCACAATTTACTTACCTTGTTTTGATCAAACATGCGTTAATGAATCTTTATCCACATACTGTATATTTGCCTGCTATAACACTGGTATAAATATGAAGCCAATGTTAGCACAAGTTTATATTCAAATCAAGTATGACTTGTTGAAACTCACTCTCTTATTGACACATGACAGTGTACAAGACCCCCAAAAGACCATTTTAACAAACTTAAATGTATGAGATGTGTAACACAACTCAAGCATGCAAGCACTCGGCCATGGCTAAACATTTGAACAACTGGTTCTTACCCTGCTTCTAAAGATTTTTTTGAGGACATTTCAGCTTTATTTTCTTCTTTTGGCATCTTGTCAGGTATTTTGTGCTTATTTATTTCCTCATCCCTTGCTTCATCCTCCTGATCTTTTACATTCTCTTTCAGAGAACTCCAGATTGGCACTTCTGCTTGGGCAAGTGAATGGACCTCCACACTCTTCTGCGTTAACACTGTGTTGTCTGACTTCTTCACAATCAGCTCTGGTTTTGGTGGTTGACTGACTGCTTTGTTCTGAGATGCATTTAAGGACTTTGGGCTCCAGGGATTGGGGATGAATGAAAGGAAGCTCTTTGGGCAGATCTGATATTTGAGGGGAAGCCGCTTTGAGGCTAACACTAGGCCTTTCAGGTGGAGTTAAGGCCATTTCATTTTGACTGAGAGAATAACAGGGAAGAAAAGAATGAGACAGGAAAAAGATTGTTACAGATAGAGGAATATAGATAAATTAGTATTTAGTAAAAACTTTAGGAAGTTCATCTATATTTTTTCTGGAGAATGATGTCAATGATGTAATTCTACATAAGTGTAATTTTGTGGTTGGGGAAGAAGATATAACCTCTATCCATCTATTCATACTGAGGTCAGTTGGTATGTTTAAATTGTGTTATCTCTAAAAATGTGTTATCTAAAACTATTCATGATGCCAAAGAGAGTTTTATGTGCCTAAGTATTCAAATGAACATCATTAGAAGACAGATATGAGTTTATTGAAAGAGGAAGTGACTCAGAAGAGGAAAGTTCCAGTTTGCCACAGTTTGGGAGAGTAATAGTACCATGAGAGTAATAGTACCACACTCACCTTTGCTCAATAGTTAAACTCTTGTCCAGATTATCCTTATGGGACTGCTTCTCTCTCAAACTACGGTTGGTCTTAGATTCAAGGACTTCTTCCACCCACACTTGACTTTTTTCCCTGGGAAGATCTGTAGGTTTTTGCTTTAGAGGTGATGAGCTGGATAAAGTGTTGGGGATATTGTGTTCTGTAGGGATAACACCAGTTGAGTCAAATTTATTTATTATCTTGTCCTCGTCTGACTTGTTGAGGTCACCACAAAGCAGAGCACCCTTTGCATTCTGCACATTCGGTTCCCCTTTTGAAGAAACTTCCCCTGCTGATTCAATGTTTGTGTTTTTTGGTTGCTTTATTTTGTCACCATCGGTTATTGAAAAGGTTTGAACCAGACTGGATTGCACTGGTTGTTCAATGTCAATTTTGAGTGGTTCTTTCTCAGGGCATTTGCCAACAGTAACATCTTTAATGGGTTGAGAGGTTATGATCATTTTATCGAAATCGGCCACTTTAAAATCTGGTTCTTCCTCAGCCAATGGTGGTTTCTCTGCTATAAAAACTTGATTTTTCTCCATGTGTGTGGAAACCACTGATGATGGAGGTGTTGTTGCTGGAGCTGAGAATGGGTGTGGAGGAGGGACAGTTCCAATGTCCAGTTCCTCAGATCTAGAAGCTTCCACAGGCTGTACTCCAGATGTGTCCAATGATGACTTGCCAACAGGCCCAAGACTGGGGGACAAAGATACTTGGAGTCAAAGTTGGCCAAAAATGGGGTAAGAGGCCAAAGCATGGCGGTGTTTGGTAAGATTAGATGCAACTTTTCCTTAGAGAAAGCACTTTGTTTGTGCCACAGCGATGTTAGTGGCGAGAAAACAGGACAAACGAGACAGACGCAGGATTGGAGTAGTGAGGGAAAGCAACAGAGAGTTTAAACCTTTGCAGTGTAAACTGAGAGCTGATGTAGGCAAATGTCATGGTCTGTTTAAAATAGACTTATCACAAGGTCATGCATTTCCCTATTGTTATTAAGGAACTATTTTTCTCATTAAAAGGGTTATTTGGATTTGTGTCCATCTGAAGCCTAACACACTTTCACACAGAAACACACAAAGCACTAAATTCTGAATACAACTCTGCAAATCAGACTGCGTCTGCAAAGGTGATAATATTTTTTTTAATTTAATTATATAGTTAAGATTGATGTTAGTGAATTATACTTGATGCCAGAACAAAAAATAATGTTTAAGTGCTCACCTTTTTACAGCCGTGGCAGGTTTGAGCTCTTTTCTTTCAGTGCTGATGGTTTCAGGTTGACGGAGGGAGGAAGGAGATTGTTTATTAGCAATGCTAGTGCTGCATATAGTCCGAGATGAGCGATACTGGTCTGTTTTGGGCTCTGAGTTCTTTGGTTCTTCAGCAAGTAAATCTGTTGAACATAACGGCAAATTGAATCAGAACAATTATTAAAATAAGTAAAAGCTAATCAGTCTTAATCTATTTTATTTTCAATAATTTTCAGGTCATTTACATCATTAATGACACAAGTGAAGAATACTTATTCACCTTGTAGAAACGGGTTTGTTTGATCCTCCTCTGTAAGTGTGTTGAGCTCCCTGGGTATCTCTGGAAAACAGTGGACATTTAAATTTTAAATTTTAAATTATTTTATTAACGTATAATGACTTTTATTTGGTTTTGATTATTAAATTCATTTTCAAAGACAACTGCTGATTTGAAATTACATGAGTGACCGAGGTCGTCATAGAGTTTTATGCAAATAAACAGTATCTGGAGTGAGATTTTGGACCAATGAGAGTTCCCTGTGAGTGGGACTATCCAGCATGACATGACCAACATAAATTAAAGCAAACAACAAAATATATCTAGTTGCTTGTGGTGGTTGCAATTAGTTATGACAAAACCTATTAAACACCAACGTGATTTAATGGCAAAATAAGTCTCCTAGTACATCATAACTGTTAGACCTATCAGCAATTACACTAGTTCTAATTAATGTGTCTTTTAAAGCAAGCAATAGGCAGTTTAGTACCTGAGCGAGCAGAAGAAGATGAACAGCAGGGGGCAGTTGTGTGGGCATCAGTGGTTGACAGTGCAAGAGCAGGGGTAGAGGAAGAGACAGCTGCTGGGGTAAAAGAGGCAGGTAGGGGTTTGCTAATGGGGTAAGAGACGGGGACAGAGGGAGGTTGAGGTGACTTGGGGAGTTGACTAGAAGTGCAAGATGTTTCGCACAGAGCTTCAAGATCTGGTCTGCTCAACAAAGGAGCAGGGGTCACAGATTCATTTAGAGGAACACTGAAGAAGGGAGATGTAGAAACCGCCATCATCTGTTCATTTAGCTGAGTAGATACTGTGAGGAAAAGATGGGAAAAAATATATCTATCTATCTATATATATATATATACAGTATATATATATATATATAAATA
This sequence comes from Sinocyclocheilus anshuiensis, assembly GCF_001515605.1. Lineage (NCBI taxonomy): Eukaryota > Metazoa > Chordata > Actinopteri > Cypriniformes > Cyprinidae > Sinocyclocheilus > Sinocyclocheilus anshuiensis. The sequence goes on along the minus strand of NW_015546133.1, from coordinate 2,007,557 downwards.
AAGGAAGTTTTAGAATTTGAGATAAAGTAACAGGCATTACTTGATAAAGTAAAGAGGCTCATATACTGTAGATATATAGTGACGTTTTTAAATTTTGAAGCAAATATTGATATAAACATCAGAGCAGGGGCTTTCCAACATTTTCAAAGACAACCGAATATGATGATCCCCTTGCGAGGGACCCTTCTTAAAATATAAAGGCAGCTGTATTTGAGATTGCTATTTGAGGAAAATATTAGTATATGATATTACATGATATTAACCAGACAAAATTTTTAAAAGATAATTTTAAAATAATTGTCTTTTATATTGTTATTGCACTAAAGCAAATTGTTTAAATGTTATTTACAATTATTTTCTTTCTTTTTTTTTTTAAAACATATGCAGATTTTTTTTTTCTTATTGTTAAAAAATAATGCTGTTGATAAATTAATTGGAATTTTTATGATTTCTGATCAGTCTTTAGAAAGTGGGATTAAATATATTAAATGTATTTTAGTAATATTACATTTAAAATGTAATTTAAATTTGAACAAATTATGTTTAATTAATATCTTAAGTGCATTTGTTAACTGTACTTTAGTATTGCTGCTTCTGCTGTTTATGTGCAGTCTGGAGGATTTCTCAATACCTGGCACAGTGCCAGCAGATGGATGCTTAAATGTGTCAGAGAGAGAGAGGGAAGAAGTTTTGGCCTCGAGGAGAGGGACAGGAGTGGGGGATACAGGGCGAGCACTGGGGACATTCTTGGGCTTAAAAACATTGGTGCGAGTGGCTCCGAAAGAATCTGAGACAGAAGTGCGATGACACAAAAAGGACACAGACCACGTGAAAGAAGAAGATTAGTCAGAGATGCGGGAAAAGTGAGAACAAGAGAGGCAGTGGTTAAGAGGAAATTAATCTGACTTCTCCAAAAGCAGTCTTAAAGAGTCAAATCAGGCTAACATATACTATTAGAATTACAGTAAACATACTTTGAGGTTGAATTGCATGTAATCTGTAAATGTTTAGGAATCATGAGTCTGTACCTTTCAGGAGCATAGTGGGAGGAGAAGGAGAGTGAGAGAGGAAGGGATCAGGAGAAGCCTGAGGGAGTTTGAGCAGAGGATAGTCGGAGGTCACGGGACCCTCCAGAGGGGCCTCAGAGCCCGACAGTCTTCTTTGAAAGGACGCAGGAGCTGGACACAATCACAGAGGGAAAAACAAACAGAAACTATACTAGAAGTCCAGGCTTTGTTGAGAAAAACACAGATGCATAAGCACCTTTAGAATGGTAACTGTTTCTCTGGGTGATGCTTGTAAAACAATATTTGCATGGGAACCCATTTATTTGCATAAAACACATCCATGATGACAATGAATTCACACTGCAGCTAAATATGACTGCCGCTGTTCTTTGTTCGGTTTAAATGTGGTTGTAACTCTTAAAACTTTGCAATGTGTATATGGCAATAGTGATTTTCAGTTCTCAGTTTTCTGAAACAATTTCTTTAATGCCACATACTCAATCAAAGAGAATTTCAAAACAACATTTAGGTTAATTCCTCCATGTAAACTCAGAGGTGATGACTCAAAAGGGAATGAAGTTATACCACATGACCCTGGTGTTTGTCAAAAAACAGTAGGTCATTCAGGTAGGAATTTTATGGGTGGCGAGATAAAAATACAGATAAAATCAGACTAGCTTAAATGTGAATGTAAATGTAAATGTAAATACATTATTTGCATTTATTTGAATAGAAATATTTTGCAACATTATAAATGTCTTTACTATCACTTTGATCAATTGAATGCATCCTTGCTGAATAAAAGGATTAATTTATTTAAAAAAAAAAAAAAAAAACTCACTGACCGTAAACATTTGAATGGTTTTATCACAAAAGAGGAACTTAAACCCCTAACTAAAGGCTGTGCACACTGTAGCCATAGAAGCAGCATAACTGTTCATATAAATAATTGTAGTCAAGTAGGAATGCCAACTAGCTACCAATGGTACTACCAAAGACTTGATGACTTCTAGCTGTGGTACCTGAGCCAGGTGACGGCTGGAAGATTTTGGGCAATGCTGGAAGGAGCAAACCAGAAGTATTTTGCTCTGTGTGGGAGTCAGGTGGGGCCTGTGGCTGGGCAATGGGTGGTGGACGTGGTGGTCTGGAGCGGGTGGGTGAGGGCATGGTGCGAGGGGTTGGACTGGGTGGGGTGAGTAAAGGTGGACGTGATGTCAGGTCAGGGTTATGAACACTGCCAGACACTGGGCGTGAGAGGACACCACCAGTAGGCCTCTCTTTACCACTGACTGAGGTTAAGATGAAAAATGGAGGGAGAAGGACAGCGAAAGAGTGAAAAAGAAAGTGAAAGATCAGGTTTGAAGGAAAGGGATGAGGCAAAAGAGAAAGACAGAGGTAAGAGAGAGAGAACGTTCAGGAATTTATTATGAAGGATGATGATATAACTTAATAAAAGACATTTTAAGGATTAATTCACCCAAAAAAATAATATTCTATCATTATTTTCTCACCCTCATGTCATTCCAAACATCTATGCTGTTATTTTTATGTGTAACACTAAAGGAGAATGTTGAAAACTGTTGTGCTGTAACGGTTTAATATTTTGGAAACTGTGATACATTTGTTCAAGATTCTTTGATGAATAGAACTGAATGCTTCCTTGTTGAATAAAATAATTAATTTCTATGAAAAAAAAAGAAATCTTACTGACCTGGTAGTGTATATTATCCAAACTTTAGTTTTGTGAATGTAAAGCCTGATGTATTATTTTGTCAATATTGAAGTAATGCAAATTGTCTTTCCAGTTAAATTTATGTAATTTGTCATATTTCTGCAAATAAATATGCATAATTCTAAAATAATCAAATTAAATTGAATTGTGACCCAATTTCACAGTGCATCTCAATGATGAGGTAAAGAATCGTAACTGAATTGTTGTCAGAAATTAACTTTTTTTATCCCGATGTCCATTATGAACTTTTGTTAAGAAAAGTTGCATGAAAATGTTTCAAAATTCCAGGAAAAAACTAAACTAAACAGTGGGTTGTGACAATAACATTTTTTGGAGGGGTGAGCTACTCCCTTTTAATTAATAAATAATTAATGAAGGTTTTAATTAAGATAATTAAAAGGTTTAATGAAATTCATAAAAAAATGCAAGCCAAAGCGATGCAGGATCAAGACTGATTGTGATAATCATACGCAACAAAACCATATCAGTGAAAATTCATGAAACATTTTAGTATTATTTCATTTAATGGAAATAATTAATTGGATGTGGTTTCATAAGAACTTATAAGTTGAATTTCAAGAGAAAAAAATATGAAAATGATTGGTGACATGAAGGAAGGAATATGCAAAGAACACATGTAAAGGTTGCTGTTACCTATTGCTGAAGGGCTCTTAAGAGATGCAGGTCTCTTTTCTTGGGAGTGTGTTGGTCGAAGAGGAAGGTGGGGTGCTGACAGTGAAAGAAAGAGAAAAGGGGAAGTTCTAGCATGTGAGGAAGTAAGGGTTACTAAAGTAAGGAAAATAAACATGCATCATTAATGATTAATGCAAGTCCTGTGTAAGTGGACAGAGGAATAAAGATGTAAGATAAAGAATACATGACATGATTTTGAAAGTGTTTTATCTATACAGTGAGCTCATAAAGCCTGAGACCACTGCTGAAAATGCATCTACAATATTTAGCTTTTGTATAATGCTTTACAATTTTTAACGCTTCAAGTATTCATTACAAATGATCAGCATGATAATAGTGCAGAATCTAAAACAATTATTCTTCATTTTACATGTTTTGGATTTTTCAGAATCCTAAAACTTTGCTTATTTCCAAGTATAAATTAGATGTTGAATCCTAGATTTTCTGGTGAATAACATGTGTTCATTGTTTTTTTTAATACCTGGAGCTGCAGTACTGAGATTAACACCGGTACTAGATCTTTTATCCTCTTCTTCATCACTCTCATTAAAGTCATCTAGGTTCCCAATGTCCGTTGGCTTTACACTCATCAGACTGGCGAGACTCTGCATGTCCTCATCCCTACAGAAGAAAAATTTAAAGAATTTGTCAAGAGGTACAGGTAAAGGGCTTCATTGAAAATGTGAAAACCTTACTGTGTGTGTACTGTATGTGTACTGTATGTGTCTCAATTCCCAGAAAATACATAAAGTCAACCAGCCATTTAAGAGCTTTCCAGATTGTGATATGCTTTCCATTTTTATGTCTAGCAGAGTGAGACTACTTTAAGCCTCTATCTGATAAGGAGAGCTTCAGCGTGGCCTCCACCACCTTAACCGACAGAGGCTTAATTTTGAGCATCAGGTCCGTCTGTGAGTGTGTGGCACTGGCAAACTTCTTCATGTTCAAGTCCACAGACGCCAGAACTTTCCGACTGCCCTTCGCTGTCTCCTGTAGAACATCAGAGAAGGTTAATACAGTTTCTTTTAACTAATCTTTATTATTTTCTTTTAAGGAATTTTTTTGTTTCATTTTTGCATTTCCTACAGTATATGTTCATGTAGACAATAAAAATAATTATTATTTAAATAATTGTTTTACATAAATAATATATTTCCAAGGTTGCACTGTACATGTATGCTTTTGCTTACAAAATAAACTTGCCCTTTGATAGTGAATTGTTCGGATGTGAGCCCATTGTACACCTCTGAGCTTTCAGTCAGTGTCATGCTTGATGCATTAAGAATTGGAGGAAACTTGGCAGGGTCACATGACCAAGCTGAATTTGGCTCACAGCACAAGGGGTGTTGGCCTGTAATCTCCAAACCACTAAGTCTCACTGTGTTTACAAACAGCTGTTCACATTTAATAATCGCAGCTTATATTTTGTGATATAAAAGCTGTCATTAAGCATACAAAAACACTGAAGGGAACAAAAAAACTATTTTTGCCATTATAGATACCGTTCAAAAGTTTGGGGTTGGTAAGGTTTTTTAAAGTTTTTGAAAGAAGTCTCTTTATGGTCAACAAAGCTGCATTATAAAATACAGTAAAATAGTAATACTGCGAAATATTACAATTTAAAATAACTGTTTTCTATTTTAATATATTTTAAAATGTAATTTATTCCTGTGGTGGCAAAGCTGATTTTTTTTCAGCAGCCATTACTCCAGTCTTCAGTGTCACATGATCCTTCAGAAATCATTCTAATATGCTGATTTGATGCTTAGGAAACATTTCTTACTATATTCACAGATGAAAACGGCTTAATATTTTTGTGGAAACCGTGATAATTAATTCAGGAGTTAAAAAGAACAGCATTTATTTGAAAAAGAAATATTTTGTAACATTATAAATGTCTTTAGTGTCACTTTTGAGCAGTTCAATGTATTCAAAGTATCCATTTCTTAAAAAAAAAAAAAAAAACGTACCGACTTTTGAACGGTGGTGTATTTACTCTCATGATGTTTTAAACCCAAAGACTTTCTGCATAAAAAACTAAACTATCTATGTTTCATCACACAAAGCTACTTCATAGCTTCAGAACATTTGAAATATAGCATATGAGTCACACTAACCACTTTTATGATACTTTTATGGTGCTTTTGCTTGCTTTTTGAAGTCCCTGTTTGCTCTAATTGCATGGAAACTCATGGCCAGTATATGAAAAAATTCTACTTTTTCGTTCCACAGAAGAAGGTCAAACAGGTTTAACAGGGATCAATAAATAGCATCCCTTTAACAGTGCAACAGTGAAAAGGGACCCCTTTCAAACAGTGTCGCGTTCCGAACGTTGTTTAAGCGACATACAGACCGTATTGCGGTATTTAAAAAATTAATATCATAACAAAAATAAACACCGGTATTCGGTATGAACCGGTATACCGCCCAGCACTACTTTAAACACACCAAAACGATTCTTAATGAACGTGACCCAGATGTAAATGTCATAGTCCTCCAGTGATGTTCACACTGATGTTTGCAAAGGTAAACTTAATAGGTGTGTAAGTAGCAGCATGAACCGCTACACAAAGAGAAGCAAGACCCAGCTCTTACTCAGGTTACAGCTAGTAATAGTAACAGGGCAGAACAGTCTAAAAGGATAAATTAGGAGGAGAAGAGAGGGCTGTGGGTAGAGCGCAGATGGACGTAAAAATAGACTGCCAGCCGGTTGGAAAAATAAGTCAATTTTCTGTCATTTTCGTTCTGAAAAGCAGTCCTTCTTTTTTCCTGTCACTTTGACATGTGAACTAAATTTCACAGATAAACACACACGTGCTCACACACGTTCAAGTTACACTACGCCATCAGAAGTGCAACCACTGCTGTCTAATATCTCCAGCTCACACCCTCGTCAGCTGTGGCGTAACTTCAAGAGACTTTGACCCACTGGCAGTATTTGAAAATCACAGCTATACAGTAAATCATCTCTTGAACTGCACAAGATCCCACACGTTTATAGAAATGCACATTCTTTCGTTCCTTTCCCCTTTAGAAACACTCTAACTGCTCTATTGCTTTCAAAAAGTCGGACTACAATACACATGTTTAGGTCTGCAAAAGAAACCGTGAAGTTGTGAAAAAGATTTCCTCATAGTGTTGCAAAAGAATCCGACTTTCCACATCAACTGAAAGCTCATTAGGTGATAACAACATTTACGACTGCTCAGGTTTACTATTAACCCAACCTTACTTTCCAATAACAATGTTGAAAGGTTAAATATGAATTATTATTAAATAATAAAGAATAAATAATATATAAATTTAGAATCGCTCAAATAGAGATCATTTACATCACCAGTAAAATGATTCAGGCTATGTATGATGGAGATAAATCTCAGTAATAGGCAGAAATTACAATGAGTGTTTCATTTTCTCCTACAGGCAGATGACAAGCCATTGCATAACGGAGGGTTGCTTCATTGGCCAGGCCATGACTTGTTCAGAGAATATTGCTAATAGTCAATATCACCGATTAAAACACAAAACTGACTAAAATGGAAGCGCTCTTGTGCACTGTGAAATATGTATATTATTGTGTATATTGTGTGTATACTGTGCACACTGGGTATTCTGCATCTTTATATTGTCTTATACTGTCACTACATAACGGCAATGTTGGTGGACGATGCACCCAAGATTTCCACTTACTCTTACACACGTGTATATGGTTTAGTAATGATAAAGTGGTTTGATTTGTTGGATCTTATTTAAAGACACACCTTTTTGTGTTTGCTGTGTACTTGTGATTGAAAACATTTTTCTCAAATCCAATCAGACTGAATTCCTTCTGATCATGCTATCTTTGATCATAGATAAGGACAGATATATAATACACGTGTCACTGATGAATGTGAGGACAGAAACACTCCCTGTCTGTCAACAGCTGTCTCTTGATCAAAACAGGACAGAGATAGCAAAAATAATTCAATTATTGAATTCTCTCACCTCAACATTGTTTACAAGGAAAACTTTTTTTGGGGGGGAGGGGGTTATGAAATTGAAATAGAACTGAAAATAAGTGCAACATATCGCATAAAAACATATAATTTGAGTTGTAATGTGTTGTAAAAACAGTAATAAAGTAGTTTACGAAGTATTTTATGTTCCTGGCCATATAAGGATGAAGTCAAGAGCAATGCTCTTTAAAGCTTTTCATAATAAAACCGAACAATGACAACACCTAAACAGAAAAGGAAAAGCAACACCACTCAGTTTAAAACACTGAAACAATAGGCTATAGATGCTGGCAACACAATAAACAGTTTATAGGAGTCAGCTAAATAAAACTCAAAAGAAGCATCAGCACTTTCTTCTGCTTAGGTGAGCATGATGGATATTCATAATATCTTCAGTGCTGACAGCACGAGTGATGGAGGCGGAAGTGGAGGTGTGTGGCTGTCAACGTTCTCCAATACATTTCAAACACATTCCTAAAATCGACTGCTGTGTTAATTGTTCTATTCACAATCATTTACAATAACAGCACAAAAATGAAAGAAGATCCAGTGAGTGCGCGCACGGTGCTGTTTCAGTCAGAAGAACCGCCCTTCAGCACTGCGTATTTAGGAAGCACACGCGCTATAACGGAAAAGAAATCATAACTTACCATTTCTTTGTACATTCCAGAACAAGTTCTTGATACGAAGCCACGAACTGAAATTTTGTGGCCTTTTTGCCAACTCTTTGTAATCTTTTCCACACTGAAGTCATTCTTCTGGAGAAAATGCAGTATCCGCGAATGAAGTCAGACGCATGGAAATGAGATTTTTACAGTGCCGCCACTGAACAAAAAGTAAAAACCACTCAAATAGATGGCTGTCAAGTGGCTCGTGAAGTGAAATGTTTCTGCTGAGGAGCACAGGCTGCACTTCATGCGGCTCAGTACCACCGAACTGTCGCCATCGAGTAAAGACCATTTACGGAAACTACTGCATCACGTTACACGCCAGAGCGAGAGAATCTCTGTGTATTGCAATTAGTTGCCTTGGTGCAAAAAACAACATTTGTGCGTAAAAAATCTAGGGGGACTTTATCGCTTCATGTCGTGGAGCTTCACGCGATACGAAATGCCTCTAAAAAGCAGCTGTCTGACAGTGAACTGATGAAAGTGGATGTAGAAGTGCAAGAGTAGGTGGGAAGGGTTATGCAAACACGCCTATGGTGCAGCAGTATGCAAAACCTCCCTCATTGTATTGTATTCAGTACAGTACTAAAGGTACTGTTGACATAACGCGTCAGGGGTAACATCCAGTCAGCTAGAGGTCAAAAGAGGATGTACTGTATAAATATGTGTCAAAATCATATTTTGCTAGCAAAAAAAGCAGCTATCAATGAGCTGAATTATTGAGGAATTACTTACAATAGTTTCTAATAACTTTTGAACAATAGGTGGCGCTATTTTTAAAAAATATAATTGGTGCACTTGAATTATGGCCAATAAAAATGTGTAAAATTGGTCTATGTGACTCTAGAAGAAAATAATCCCAAGGTATGAGCATATTTATCTTATATGTAAATTTATATTAAGGTTCAAATTACAATCTGATGAACATAACCTTTTAACATGTGGTTCAATGGGCTAACATAGACTTTCGCACAATAGGAAGAATGCTTCAAAGAAATACATTATGCACCTTCAGTGCTTGGGCCCTGTGCATTTATCAACATAATGATATGGAGCAGCAACGCGGGGCCGTCCAGACCTTGATCACGATGGGTATTTTTAGTGGACACTGGCAAGGGGATTTTTCAAGTTACGCAGGATCTATTTTAGATGGCTGGGAGTGAGGGATAAATGGGCAGAAGCAGCTGGAGGGATTGACGGGTGGTGCCGTTTGTGTGGGTTATGGGGGGAGTGCAAACGTTTGACTCAGCTGATGACCTAGAATCCAAATCGGTGACCCTCTTAGTCATATTCCTGTGTGACACTAACCTCTTCCTGTCTGGTGTTGCCACTTACTGCTAACCCCATTATAATGATGTATTTATAAAAACATTATATAACATATATTCAAATATATTGAAATAAAATTAAATGACATTTTTAGAAATACAAAAACCCTTTAATGTTATATATTATTTGTACCCTATAGGGCATTTCAGAAAAGCTCCTTAACATTAACTGATCAGCATGTGTTTATTGACAAAACTAACTAGCAGGGGTTTGCTTCGAGATTTGTTGAATACAGTTTGTAGTCTAATTTCAGGTGTGCAAATATCAGCTATAGCTCTTGCAAACAGTCTTAAGTCAACTGGGAAACAGTGATTTGTGGTCATGACTATGAGTTTTGGGCCTCTCCCTTCACTGGACATCACAGGCTGAGTTTGTATCCGGGTACGATATGAGCTCACTCATAATACACGCTTACTCACTAGGTGGATCAAGAAATGCCTCATCCTTATAATGACATGACACACCATCTTAGAGTACAAGGCATAAAAAAACAAGAGCCTCATTTATTACTGAAAAACATGAAGATGAAATACTGTTCAGCTGCAGCCACATACACTAGGCCTACTGTTCAAAAGATTTGGAATTTGAAATAAATTAATAGTTTTATTCAGCAAGGACACATTAAACTGATAAAATAGTGAAATTAAAGTCATTTATAATGTTACCGAACTTTCTATTCATCAAAGAATGCTGAAAAAATATATCAGTTTCTACAAAAATATTGGTAATACTTTATTTTAGGGTCTCTTAACTAGTTGCTTATTAGCATGCATATTACTAAAATATTAGCCATTTATTAGTACTAATTAAGCACATATTAATGCCTTATTCTACATGACCTTATTCTACATCCCTAATCCTACCCAATACTTAAACTTAACAACTACCTTACTAACTGTTAATAAGCAACAAATTAGGAATTTATTGAGGGAAAAGTCGTAGTTAATAGTGAATAAGTGTTTCTTATTCTAAAGTGTTACCAAAATATTAAGCAGCACAAATTATTTCAACATTGATAATATTAAGAAATGTTTTATGAGTAGCAAATCAGCATATTAGAATGAATTCTGAATGATCATGTGACACTGAAGACTAGAGTAATGATGCTGAAAATTCAGCCAATAAATAATATTTTTAAATATAGTAAAATAGGAAAGTTATTTTAAATTGTAATAATATTTAAATATGACTGTTTATACTGTACTTTTGATTAAATAAATGTAGCCTTGGTGAGCATAAGACTTCTCTTCAAAAATCTTAGACTTTTGAACAGTAGTGTAATTCAGATCCAAAACAGGCTAAATGTTTTCCAAACCCTGATAAGTTAACTTTAGAAAGATAGAAATGGCTTTTTAAAAACGTTTAGTTAAAAAAGCAGAAAGAGGGGAAAAAAGTATAATTTTTGCCATAATATTTATGATTTATCAAAGGGCAGAAACTGCAATTTTATCATTTAGATGTGATAGAAAAGATACATGACCTTTGATTTGAGTTTACTTTTAATAGACATACCGCATATCCAACAATATCTTGTACATCTGTGTTTTATTTGTAGAGGCATGAGAGAGCTTTCTAGAGGAATGCCACATCCTTCAACACTTAATCACTCCGTCATACTAAATATGTGCAGTTTATCACACTGTAAGAAAGATAGTCTCTCTGAATAAACGGTATGCAATGTGGAAAGTACTGGATGTTTCAGTGAGCCAAGAGCAAGGTTTTGACACATGAGTGGGGTTTGTGGCATAATGACAAATGCTCAGCGCTGTACAACTGCCCAGAGCTTTGTTTCCGGAGTCTACCTGCAAAGACTCAAACAGAAGACCACTTAGCAGACAGCAGACAGAAACATTTAATAACTGTTTGGTTTTCTTTGGAGGACACACTCTGACAGCAGCTACAGTGAGCATGGAGATGTTGATCTCCCCGAATTAAGACATTGTGGTTCATCCACGTGCTCAACGTCAACTGAAATAAATGTCACAGATTAAACCAAGGTTATATATGGGTGAGAGTTAAACAATTAGTAAATTAGTGTTTTTTTTTTATTTTGTTAATTTATTGCATTGTTTAAAATTAAATGTAATTATTAAATTAGTGTGTGTATATATGTGTGTGTATATATATATATATATATATATACATACTCATTATATATACTATATACATACATACAGACTTGATAAAACCCAAAGCTACAGTCTAATTTCAGGAACGCAAATATCAGCTAGCTCAAAATTTAGCAAAAAGACTCGTGTGTCGTTGATTGTCCAAAATTTAATTAAAATTAAACTAAACTTTAAATTGCTATAGTATATTGCTGTATGTTAAATGCTATAGACTTACATATAGACTTGATAAAACCTAAAGCACAATGTAATGACAGGACATGCAGTCAGTGTTACTGTAATTATAGTAGTGATGGGAAGAGTTTTTAGTAATGCCTGGCCTGTGTCTGAGCTTGTTCCTCCCCCCTCTCTCTGGTACAAAAGTATCAAGCAGTATTACCTAATAAGCACAAGAGTAGCTAGAACCATTTGTTTATACTTGCGGAGTAATGAGAGAGTGATTCAGAAAGATCTGAGCGAGCCTCAGTCCAAACATTTAAATTTAGAATACTTGTTTTAATCAGATGGCATGTATCTGGTATGACTCAAAGAAAAACATTAAAGGAGAAGAATCTAGCAATCTTCTTTTGCGCTAAATGGTACCAAGATGATGGAGAGCACAGATGTTTCCCAAAGCAATTATCTTGTTTACTGTAATAGCCCAGGCATCATGACTCAAAACAACATCCGTTTAGAAACTTTAGAAAGTAAATGAGTGCCACCTAATGGCTGATCTGATCATATCTGCACTAGACAGCTATTTTGAACATCTCGAGCAGGTATTTGAGATGTTGGTGAATAAAATACCAGACAACAAAACGTTTAGCTAAACAACAACAGACAACAAAAAGTTTAGCTATAAAGAAAACAAACCACTTTTTTCCAGCAAAAGTTTGACATGTTTTATTATTACTTTTATTTATTTTTTTACAAAATGCACATTCTGCATTCAATGATTACCTTACTAATGAAAGACAGAGGTGAAAAAAATACTATTGTATAATTTAAAAAAAGTATCTGGCAAGTGGTAATACATTGACAAATCTACATAATATAATGAACATCCTAGACTGCACTGTTTCTGGCTACAACATCCTCTTCCTGTCAGTCCTCATCCGGTCTTTATGACTTTACAGGCAGTGAAAAAGCAGATTTTCATGGTTCCCCTGAAACAAACTTGCAGTCACCATTGTAATAGTATCCTACAAAAATAAAGGCCTTGTTTCATTTTGATGCTTATAGAATCCTTCAAACAATGGGGTCATATTTGAGAGTTTATATTGATGAGGATCATGGGAGATCGGATTCATACTGTAGCTGAGAGAGCACATGCTTCATCTAAATGGGGATGTGGAAGGAGTCTTTGATCCACTGGTCTCGGGAGTTTTGAGTGGGCTGAGGAAGTGATAACAGCGTCTCCCCACTCTCCCTTTCATCTTCATCTTCCTCCTCTTCATCTTCAGAATAACCATTTTCGGTGTTGAACGAGCTCTCACACAAAGAGGAGGAAATGTCCTGGAAAGCTCCTTTGTATTCCTGTATGGACTCATAAACAGACCACAACTGGCACACCAAGGACATGTCTAACTGTCGAAGTCCAACCTGCAAAAGACACAACAACATTTAGGCTGTGGATGTTCGGATATATACTTGAATTAACATTAAAGCACAAAAAAAAATACATGTTCAAACAGTTATAAGTTTGTGTGATAAAAATTTGACAAAAAAAAAAATACAATTGTATTTATTAAATAAATAAAACTGTCAATGAACTGTTACTGAAAATGTTAATAAAATTGTTTTAAGTTATTAACCTTTTCAAAATGCAGTAAAAATGCAATTCAGACCAAAATGACTGTACAATAATGTTTTTCATACAAAATGCAATTTAAAATATTTATTTATAATATACATGCATAATATATTACTTGTTTTTCAATTTTGAATTAAGCCATTTAATTTTCTTTTCTTTTTTTCCACAACAACATTTAGGCTGTGGATGTTTGGATATATACTTGAATTAACATTAAAGCACAAAAAAAAATACATGTTCAAACAGTTATAAGTTTGTGTGATAAAAATTTGACAAAAAAAAAAAATACAATTGTATTTATTAAATAAATAAAACTGTCAATGAACTGTTACTGAAAATGTTAATAAAATTGTTTTAAGTTATTAACCTTTTCAAAATGCAGTAAAAATGCAATTCAGACCAAAATGACTGTACAATAATGTTTTTCATACAAAACGCAATTTAAAATATTTATTTATAATATACATGCATAATATATGACTTGTTTTTCACTTTTGAATTAAGCCATTTAATTTTCTTTTCTTTTTTTCAGCTCAAAGTCAAAATGTCTAGGTGGTCTAACTGTCCAGAGATTAAAAAAAAAAAGGGAAAATGTTTTTTTTTTAAATTATTTTCTATTCTATTATTCTTTCTTACTTTTTTAAGTAAATTTTTTTAAACATACGTCATTTCAAAGAGCTTTTTTTTTAATGTAATTTTTATCATTTCTGACGTTGATGTGTCATTGACCCATTAATAGTTGCCAATTTAGCACACATTCAGTGACGGTCACACTGGCACGCGTACTCACCATCTCTTTGAGGAGCACGGCCAGCGCTGCATCAAGGCTCGCGGGTTTACTGCGGCCAAGACAGTCGCTCACTCTGGACTTGCTGATGTCCGCCTGGATGCGCGTCCTCTTGCTGTAGACCTTCTCAATGTCCCTCCAGGATCCTCCGCTCGAGTTTAGGATACCGCTCAGTCCTTTAGGTAACGGAGGCAAACCTTCAATAGAACAGACGCTTCCAGCCGGACAATCCGCTGGACTGGACTGAAACCCGTTCATTTCCGATTTCACTGATTTCGCTTTTAAAATAAAAACCTGGGTTTGATCTCTTCTATGCCCGGTTTTGTTATTTTGTTCATTTATTTCAAACACCATCAAAAAATATCCAACTGAGATGAAAAATACTGCCTTTCTATAAAAAAGATGGTACGGAAGGTGAGCGCGCACGAATGACCTAATACTGCAACTGTCGCGTCCAAAAAGTAATTTCCGGAAAATAAACAGAAAAGTAACAATCTATGCGCGATTCCTCATATATAACCGCTGGTTGAACTATAACTTGTAGCTCGTTTTCAACATAACAGAAAATAATTTCGCTCTGATAAACTCTTTGACAATCTTTGCTCTTAGGAGGCATTAGATTTGACGGTCTCCCTTATTTGCATTTCGTCGTAAAGCAGCGCATAAATCTAACTCTGGCGATAAAAACAAATTCCTACCCTTAGATTATAGGCAAAACAGGACAGGAAACCCTGGAGAGAAGATGAAGGCGCCCCGCTTTGTTTTCGTTTAACGTTTTCTTTCGTCTTGTACAGCGAAACCTCGCCCACTGCATCTCTCCGCCCAGAGCGCCGTTCGGCCACAGCGAGGCGCTGTTTCTCATTTCCAGCAGCATAACCTCAATTAAAGCAACTAATGTAGCTGATCATCTTCTTCCTTTCTTCTTATGTAGTTTTTTGAGTCTCAAGGACTTTTCCAATTGCTTCACCTGAGCCTTGACTTTGCTTTGGGAGGAAAAATGTATAATCTAAGGGGTCACAGAATGAGTTTTTGCATTTAAAAATGACACAGTGATAAGGAATTGAAAAATGCAATGTCAAAAGACAAAATTCTTTTAACTCAAGCGCCACTTTTTTTTTTTAGATATAAATTCTCAATTCTGAGAAGAAAATTCAGAATTGTGAGATATTAACTCAAGAAAAAAGTCATAATCATGAGATAAAAAGCAATTCCTTTTTTATTTTTCATTCTGTGGCAGAAAAAAATAATAATTGCGATATGCAAACTCATGATTCTGACAAAAAAAGTCAAAATTGCAAGATATAACCAAAGAATTCAGAGGGGAAAAAATGTCAGAATTGCTAGACGTAAACTCACAATTGCAAGTTTATAACTTGAAAAGTTATAAAAAACAAAGCAGCACAGTAGAATGCAAATTATTTTCAACATAAAAACATGTTCTATGTGAATGGCCCCTATTATGGCCCATCACAAAGAACACGTTTTTGCATTTACAAATGTGAGACATGGGCAGTGGAATGTGGGGAAAAAAACACGTTTTTGCATTCCACTGCAAAAACATGGAAAAACGATGGAACACACTGAAGTGGAATGCAAAAATGCTAGACACAGGGCAGTGTCATAAAAAAAAGTGCAAGGTCAAGAAATACTTTTAAGTTGAACTAAGGCATTAGTGCAATGATCGCTGGGAAAAAATAGAAAAGCAGAGCAGTGGAATACCCCTAACTATCAAACTTATGATGCTGTTATTTGTTACCAAAACAGCACTCACAGCACCGAAATGGATCTGTTGCTGCTATGAAACACTTAACTTCGCCAACTGTAGTTGTTCTAACATTGTCACGAAGGTTAAGCTGGTACTTTCATAAAACTTGGGAGTTTAACCAATTATGAGTTCATAAAGAAACAGAAAGTTAAAACTTGTAATGTAACTCGAACGCAAACAAATCAGGGAGAAAGAAACAGCCTTTGCAGCTCAAGCAATGTATTTCAACACACAACACAGTCACATACTCAGCCGCTTTAGAACAAACATAAACAAACATATATATATATATATATATATATATATATGTATGTGCTGTTCGTATTTCGTTATGTGTCTGCTGTTACAGCTCTGTCTGTGGTTCAGTCTTATGAGAGCTGCAGTTCTTTCAAACTACGCAGGGATTCGGCACAGCCTCGGATCAGACTGCAGAGCTGGATACTGGCCTCCACTGACACAGAGTGCTGGAGCTCCTGTGTGGCCCATCTGAGTTTGTGTAGAACTGCTTCCTCTGCGCTTGACAAGGCTGGGTGGTGGTGGAGGGTGTTGCCCAAGGACACTGAAGGAGGTGCAGTCTGGAGAGGAGGGTTGGCTGGTGGCAGAAAGTTGGAGCTGACAGTGGGAACAGAAAGAGGGGTGGGCTGTGTGGCGGGAGGGAGACCTCTCAGTCCAGACGCGGCCCCCTCGCAGTGCTCCGGCCGGGGCTGCCCCGTGATGGAGGGAGGGGGTTCGCTGGATGAAGCTCCATTAGATTCAGGGAGAGGCTGAGTCGCAAGCTGACGCTCTCGTACCTGTGACAAAGCTGCCTGTGCGTTTAAAGCTGAAAGAGAAATTGAACAAGTTAACAGAGATACACAAGACTGTACATTCATAAATTATTCAAAGGCTGCATTTAAACGTACCTGGGTTGTCCTTGTCAATATCGGAGTCCAGCTCTTGACAAGCAACACAGTAATTTTTCTTCTGCTTATCTTGCAGCAGAACTGTCTGCAAATATATAGGACATTCCTTCCCTCATACACGCTTCAATCAATAATAAATATTAATTAAATACTAGTTATTATAATTCCAGTGGGGTCCATAAACTGAAAAAACTTTTTTTGTTGCTTTTTTCCATTAGAAGTTACAATATGGTATAATATGATGATATCGTACAATATGATGGTGGCGCATTCACACGCTGCGGCTTCTCTCTCTCCCGACAGAAAGGTGTTTTCGTGTTTTTTTGTCTTGTGAGTCGCAGTGTTTTTGTACGTATTCGTCGCGTCTATTGTTATCTGTATGCACCAAGGGTCTGAGAGTAACGCAATTTCAATTATCTGTGTGTATGTGCTGTACATGTGGGAGAATTGACAATAAAGCAGACTTGACTTGACTTGATTTATTGACGAGTCGGTATTTTAAAAATTAATATCATAACAAAGATAAACACCGGTATTCGGTATGAACCGGTATACCGCCCAGCACTAATTCTTACAACATAAATCTCACTAATTATATAAATGTTACTTGAAAAATTCTAACAGAATTTTAGCCTGTAGCAGAGCAGATCTCAAAATGAATATTAATCTGTATTTTATATTGTTTATTATAATGCTATGATGCTTAATTTCATTTATAGTATAGATTGTCACATGACAATCAATTAACAATTAAATTAATAAATGTGTGTATAAATATAAGTGTGTGTAGCCTATATGTATTTGGAAATGTACTTTGAAATGAAGCTGAATTTTCAGCAGCCATTACCCCAGTCTTCAATGTCACATGATCATTAAGAAATTATTCTAATATGGTGCTCAAATTTATTCATATCTTATAATCAGTGTTGAAAACAATTGTGCTGCTTAATATTTTTGTTGAAACTGTGACTTTTTCAGGATTCTTTGATTAATAGAAAGTTCAAAAGAACAGCAAGTTAAAAAGACAGTTTAAAACCTCTTAAACCGGATACGGGTCCAAAATCGCGTAAAAAATGTGTATGCTTCATTTACATAGCCTTCCTTATATGGTATCAGCCCATATATGGGTTCATTTGAAAGCTTGGAGTGTCTTCTTTACAAAGAATACCATTCCTTTTGGTTTTTATATTCATAAAGCAGTAAAATTAAGCTTAGAAATGTATTCGTCCCACACACGATTTTCCGCCTAACCATTGCGAAATTTTTTTACGAAGAATGTGTATTTTATATATTTTTCACAAAAAAGTCAAGTCATATATCACAAGAAAGCTCTCATTCTCAGGAATTTGACGATGTAGATTATTTCATTGTGTGACAATCATAGATCGAATTATCTTCAATTGAATTGCGGGGGAAAAAAAGCTGATTTTTTTATGTGTAACATTCCTACTCGTAGCACTGCTTCAGTTAGCCGCAAACAGCCACAAATATCTATATACTCTATATTATCTTTTAGATTAGGATCTCTTCTTTCAAACAAGACCATTTCCACGTTTCTGCGTGCTTCCATCGGTGAGATATATAGCGTTTTGTCCAGGTTCAGAAATAGACGCTCGTCTGGAAACAGGCGCTCTCATATCATAGGAGCGCACAGCCAGCGCGTCTGATGTTATACAGATCTGTGGTCGCTTGTGGACTGCAATTGGTCAGATTACACAGCCTGACAGCTCGGCAGCCATTTCAGAGCCGTGAAATTTGACACCTC
>NW_015546133.1:1974332-1987534 GCF_001515605.1 Sinocyclocheilus anshuiensis | reverse complement strand
GTCCACAGACGATTTTCCGCCTAACCATTGCGAAATTTTTTTACGAAGAATGTGTATTTTATATATTTTTCACAAAAAAGTCAAGTCATATATCACAAGAAAGCTCTCATTCTCAGAAATTTGGAAAGATTATTTCATTGTGTGACAATCACAGATCGAATTATCTTCGATAGAATCGCGATGTAAAATTTGGTCACCTCTGAGCGAATTTACATTTATACTCGTAGCACTGCTTCAGTCAGCCACAAACAGCCACAAATATCTATATACTCTATATTATCTTTTAGATTAGGATCTCTTCTTTCAAACAAGACCATTTTCACGTTTCTGCGTGCTTCCATCGGTGAGATATTCGCGTTCTGTCCAGGTAACGGAATCCAGCGCGTCTGGAAATAATGGCTTTCCATCTCATTCCAGCGCGCAGGCAGCGCGTCTGATGTTATAGATATCTGCGGTCGGTTCTGGGCTGCAATTGGTCAGATTACATGTCTCTCAGATCGGCCATTACAGACTTTGTGAACTCTGACACCGCTGCGTCATCAGAGTGGGCGAGAGAGGGGGGTCTCCATCCGGTCGGCCAGCCAGTGGTTTGTTGGCTGTTGTAGTTCGTGGACGCGAGAATTGGAGGCTTTTCTCCGCACGGAAGAGTTGTAGCGAACGCGACTCGGATCATATCAGTCTATGATTATCATATTACAAGTTATATATGATGAAGAACGGTCAGCGGCGCCGTGGAGAGGAATGAGCGCGCGTCTGGGGAGGCTTTAGGAGCGAGTCTCCGTGTGTTTGAGAGCTTATTCTTTGTTATGAAACGTGTTAGCAATACTAGACACTGTTTGCACTGTTTGCTGACAGAAAAGTACAGTACATCATGCATTTCAGTAAGTATACAGTAAATATATACATGGATTACATGGATTATTTGCAGTTTGGTGTAGATGAGCTAATATATGTTTGTTTGACGCTGTGAATGTAGAGATAGCTGCCTGCTAGCAAATTAGCTCAGCTCTGGACCAGAGAGGCAAGCCAAGATGGATGCAGGGATGATACAGAGATGCGGTGCTCAACTGATGCTGAGGTGAGAGATGCTGTGATCACTATCCCAATACAGAATGCATATAAATGGAATGATATAAAGCTGGAGGATATGGATTATATTTTAGATTGTTATAGACCAGATATATATTATAATGTAGACAGTCTTGAGCATCCTGAAAGAATTAAACTGAGTGTAGAAATCACAATATGAGAAATTTGGTCCAATTCGCTTATGCCATTTTGTATATTACTGCTTAGAAAAACATAAAAATAAAACATAATTCAATCAGTAATCAATAAAAGGGCTTATGGCACAGAGTAAAATAGGATTGTGGGGTTAATGTGTTTTATAAAGCCTGTTTTTGCAAAGGAAACTCTTCACAAATAATGTAGTAACTCCTGTTTAGAAGCTGTTATTTGAAAGATTATTTTTTTCTGGTACTTTTTGGCATCTAGTGGCATCAAACAAAGTAAATTGCAGAGAGTTGGGCCTAATAGAACCTGAATTACAGATAAAAAAAAAAATAATTAGTTTTAAATCTCCAAAAGTGCCTATGTTTTTTTTGTGTTTATAGTAATATTTGAAAAATATATAATGTTATTTATAAAGAATTACACTCATATTTTGTAGTTCAAAGGGTTTTCTTTACAATGAAACCATTTTTTTTCATTTCCTCCATTGTATGTGTGCAGGGTAAACATTTGAATTTGAGTATGTTAAATTTAGGCGAAAATACCAAAAAACGCCCTGAGCTTAAGTGGTTTAATGCATCCTTGGGGGTAAAAAAACCCAACAACTATTACCTTTTGAATGATAGAGTATATATATCCATCTATCGTTATTGGTCAGAATTGTAACAATGGGGCATATCTACAGACTGTCAATATTGTACCAAACTGTATATTTAGTTATTATTACAATTTACTGAAAGGCTCTTGCATGTATTTTCACTAATAAATCACTCATTTTCTGAAGTCACAGATGAATTTAAGTGCTTTTCCCTCACCCCACACAGCTCACAGCACTCCCCCAGCATCTTGTACCCCTTCAGCAGATAGCCTCCCATCAGCTTGCTGATCTTGTCCTGTCGCTCTCGTCGAGCCTGAATCACCTTCATCTCGGCCTCGGAGGGAGGCTCCCATTCAAAGTCCTCATCATCTAGATTCATCAGAGCACACAGATTCCTCGTGTGTCCGGGTCACGATGTATACGGATCAGAAACAACCAGCTAGCGTCTGTGTACACGGAGCTTTCAGACAGTTATACCAATTCAGGTTGTCACTAATAGTCTGTTATGCTAAAACCATTTTGAAGATCTAGATATTATGAGTGACAAAAAGCACACCCATACAGCCAGCTGAAGCGCTAACCTGCTAGCGTCAAGATGTTATTTTAGCGCGGCTGCACATCCACTACTTTAGCACGACGGAAGTAAGTCAAGTAAATGAAGATTATTTAAAGATAAAAATAGGGAACTCAATAGCAGAATAAGTAGTCTATTCATATTTTACCTGCGTTTAGGGCCATGCTTTCCTCCTCCTCAGCCATCTCTCAACACAGATAATTCTTCCTGCTCGAAACTTCTGCGGTGAAATGTATAAAGTGCTGTGAAAATGGACTAGCGCCATCTAGCGAGCTGAATGTAGGACCTGCAGTTTTGTTTGCACTTTTATCGAATATGACATAATTAACTAAAACTAAAACCATAAAAAATTCCGTACTTGAAATAACATTATATATATAACATTTATTGTATAACATTTTCCTTTAGTTTAACTTTATGTACTAAAATAACTAAAACTGAAATATAAACATTTTTAAAAAAACAAAAACAAACTAACATACATGTGAAAATCACGCAACAAAATTAGCTACTATTTTTTAAACTACATTTAAAATAACAATGGAAAATAGAAAAATAAAAACAAATTAAAAAATATATTATACTAAAATAACACTGTCATGACCATACTGAAATGTAGAGTTTTGGATTTTTTTTTCATATTCACTGTTTCACTGATAATATGCTGAATATACATATTTTTAAATGAATGAATTAAATGAACTTATTAAATATATTTCTGTTACAAATACATTAAATGTAAAAAAAAAACCGTTATGTTAAAAATGTAAATTTTTGCCTTTAATTTAATCTTTATTATAATCTTATCATCATCATTGAATCTGATGGTTCTCTAATAAAGACATATTAAATTTCAAACAACATGAAAACAGAACTACAATGTAAGTAATTGCATTTACACAAACACACAAAAGATTTTATGATGTTATCACACCAACACTAGAATCAAATCAAGTCTGCTCATAATAGGCTCCGTTGAGTGTCACTACAGCTGGTTTGGGTTTTGCTCTTACAATCCCAGCAGTGTCCATTACAGCCTCCTCTCCAACTATACTGTCCTCTCGCCAGTTTCCACGCCACAGTGTGCTGAGCCAGCGCAAAGTGCTCTCGTCCCAGTTTTCTGGAAGCTGCAGCATGAGATACCCTGCTAAGATGATGCCGGCTGCCGCCGCTTGCACATGGCTCATTTGCAGAGTTTCAGTCACAAATGTATCTACAGCTTATGAGTGAGAAAGAGACAGCAATAGACTTAACAATGAGAAAAAATTCTCAAGGTGCAAAAAATGCAAAAATGAAATACTACACATCAGATTAATCACTTTTACACATCCAGGCCTATAGAGTACTACAGAGATTACATGCTTTTGTAGGCCAGAACTTCTTGAAGTCAGTGGGTTTCTTGAATTTTTTTTTTTTCATTCTATGACATCAAATAAGACTTAACAATGAGAAAAAATTCTCAAGGTGCAAAAAATGCAAAAATGAAATACTACACATCAGATTAATCACTTTTACACATCCAGGCCTATAGAGTACTTACAGAGATTACATGCTTTTGTAGGCCAGAACTTCTTGAAGTCAGTGGGTTTCTTTAATTTTTTTTTTTCATTCTATGACATCAAATACGTTAGTAATAAGCCCTTGTGATTTTTCAAATCAAGTCAGTCAAGTCACCTTTATTTCAGGAAAATAGCAGAATCAATTATGGAAAGTCAACCATGGAGACAGTTCAGATTCTGCTGTGAAGCAGTCAATAGTGTCAATATATAGCTCAAGTCAGTTCAGTGTTGGTTCAGTTCAGTCAGGGCTGCATGATTCTTACAAGTATGTTAATCGTGATCACCTATTTCTGCTTCTCTAGATTTATTAAGAATAATCATCTGCGATATTTGCCTGCTGGTTATTTTTCCTGAAAATATTTTATTTTATTTAGGCATTTGCGTTATCTTGCATTGGTAACAAGCCTCCACATGCTTTCATGGTTGCAGTTGCCAGATTTTGAGAGTTTAAATTCCCCAATCAGAGCTTTATTTGTTTTGAAAAGGTGGTTATTAACATATGGCTCAAAAATAAGTAACGAACCCACACACTATCAATACTTGCTAATTCTTAAACTTTATTAAATGCAACGTTTCGGTCCACTGACCTTCATCAGGCAAATGTATAGAATTAAAAACAAGATATAATTATATACTTTCACAATCAATGAGTATAATTAACAATCACATGTGGCTAAAAGGGACTGCAAAGTTTGCCTGGGACATTAAACATCATCACACCAAACAGGAAAACTCATGTACTCACTACTAGTCAACTTCTACAGCCTCTTTATGTTTATACTCGCACTCTTGCAAACTATTCTAACTCAAACTTTCAGGGAATTTTTTTTTTAACTACAGACTGAAAGGGTTGTTAAAGTCATGCAACCATGGTGTAGTTAATTGATAATTTTTATGTACATTTAGCTTTTTACTTCTGCCGATCATTCAGGTTTCAAAATTCATAAAAGTTGTGTTCATGTGTGAAGTTTAACATGATGAATTAAACTTGTAAGAATCATAAACTTTTTTTTGGTCACAGAGCTTATTTTCTGCAATAATCCAAAAGCAATAATCCAAAAGTAAAAATCCTACTGGGTTTTTGTCAAGGGAACCAGGGAGATGCTAACACCCTGGTTGGCCTACAAAAATACATCATCACTGCAGCGCTCTATTTCACATGTCTGTGAGCAGTCGGCATTGTGTATAGCCACTTCTAAATCCCCTCTGATGCACATCATTCAGTTGTCCTACATTAGCCAAAATCATGAGAGTCCAGCACGTGAGTAGCTAATCCAATCACATGTGAATAAATGCAAATATTCCCTAAAAACACCCAGTAAAGAAGTGATGCGGTCAGGACCGAGGTGTAAATGCTCTCATGCAGTGTGTTTCATTCATACTCAGAAAGTCCAAAACAGCCTCATAGAAGTAATAACTTATGATGTGCCAGGAAATCCCTAATATGGATAAAGGCATCCAGCTATTGTAGCCAAAGCAATCTCTGCTGTAGCTAAGCTGAATAAAAATAAACGTTTTGACTGATGAAACATGAAGACAATAAACACACGAATGCGACAATATATAGTTTATGTCTGTTTTTCAAGGAATCTACTGGTAATAAAAAACATCTAAATAATGCAGTGCTATTTGACATAGCATTTATTACAGTTGGCTAGAAACTATTAAATATATGAAATATAAAATATAAAAATGGAAAAGTGTTTGTATATAAACAAATCATAAAATTAACATTAGGAAAATATAGAAAAAATATTATAGAACACAAATTATTGGTTATTGTCCAGCAGTGTATTTGATATCTCAGCCAATTAAAAGTAAGAGATAGGATAATAATAATAATAATAATAATAATAATAATAAAACCTGTCAATTAGACCAGAAAAAAAGGTATTATTATATTTGACATTTCTGTCCCTCTCACTTCTGAAATGATGGCCACGCCCATGTGTCAGGGCTCAAAATTACCATTTTGCCCATCACTATGTCATGGGAGAAACAGTCAGTCACACACTGGAGCAGAGCTGCACAATTCTGGATAAATTGAGAATCACATTTTTTTTTCCTGATTCTCCCACTATTCTGAACAGACCACTAAAGAAAATAGCATGTAATTTACTAGAGGCTCTGACAAAATGTTAATTGCTGAAGTCTACTTATTTATTTTTGCAAGACTAGTTTTACGTCACTGTGTATAACACATGGTGTTCATTCTTTGCTGGGCTGCTTTAAAAAATTGGGGGCATAAATTAAGAGTATACTGACTTCTCAATGCACCACTACACCACTGTCTGTGAGGCTTCAGGTCTATTTGACAGCTTATTTATAATCAAATTCATACCTGCACTCGCTGGGATGGTCAAGAGAATTCCCAGTGAAATTAAACTGGGGTACGTAAATATTCCTCCCAGGTTTACCAGCACATTGAAAACTTAGGAGAAACAGGACAAAAATTAAATAAAAGTTACTTCAGATAAAGGCAAATAAAATTCTGACCTATTATATTTTTTTCCATGGAATATTTATAATATTAATAATAATAACATTGAGTGGAATCATTATTACATAATGCATAGTGGAAAACAAATAATAAATGACCAAGCAGCAGAGAAGCCATGACACAAAGTTTATCCCAGGGGATGTGCTGAGAGGGAGGCCAGTATTCCACATGTGTGAAATAAAGCAATACACACACCCAGGAGTGGAGGATAAAGCTACACAGACCCACACAGGACAGCATCACACTGGCAGGGCCTGGCTGGACATTTCCTGCATGTTTTCTGAAAAGTACCTGAGACATAAAACTATAAACAACTACTGCAGTAAAACTGCAGAATATTACATTTGTATCAGATGTTTACACACATACAGGTTTAAAGAACACCTTAACTTTATACAGTCTTTTCTGGAGGTTTGTAGTGGATTAGTAGACACACAAATTTTAAGCAAAAATAATTGTTTTGATTGTGAATGACTCTGAGTTGATAACAAATTGGTTAAACAGTTATAGAAACTGTATAACTAGACAAGGTCACTGAATGAATCACTGTACCATTCTGAATGAATCTTTTTAGTGAACACTGGGATGAATTCAAATCCCCACCACTAGTGCTAACCTTGAATAAAGCAGAAGCTGAAGCTGAACCAACTCCTAGTGCTACTCCTGTGATTGAGTCGCTATGGAAACCATCACCATAGGCCAACATAACAATGCCAGTGATGGACAGGATGGCAGCCACTATCTAAATAGAGAACAGACAAATGCGTAAAAAAAAAAAGATTACTTCAAAATTGGCGAAAAAACAAGCAATTATCAAATCACTCACACAGCATTAGATATCCTATTTGATTGCTTACCCTGACACCCATGAAACGGTCCTTGAGTCCAATCCATGAAAGGAGGAAAATAAATGCCTGGCTGCAGCAGAGGATGGCACTTACGTCCACTTTGGAGATGCGGCAAAGCGCCAACAAGTACAAATAACCAGATAAACTCCATAGCGCAGAGAATGAAGCGGCTCCTTTCAAAACAACCCTTACAGTCAACTCTTCACCCAGGAACCGACTGCACTCTCTGCAAGGATAAAATTATATACAGCATGGCACATCCAAATGCTATTAAGTTTCAAATAATGCTGACCCTTAAGACAATTCTATCACATAATTCTTTAAGTAATAAAATAGGGTAGACTGGGCTGGGGCAAGTTGTCACAAGTAGGTTTAGAGTAAAAAGTCCAATAACACAAAGATGTCTTTTCTCTATCAGAGGTAAAGATGAATGCATGCAGCTTTAGTAGGCTGCTTTATAAATCAAGAACTCTACACCCCATGTGTAAAAATACAGCTTAGTCAGGACTCAGGTGTGTGTACAATTTATAATAAAGCTGCAGCCAACCTCAACTGATATTGCTGAAGCTTTCGCTGTTAGTGTCAGTGATGACTTTGCACTGATAATGGGCTGCTGGCCAGGCATTGATTCATTAATGAAAAGTTGTCATTTGTTTAGATGTACTAGAAGCCGAGAGGATTAGAGACTGAAAGCAGCTTGTACTAAACAGCTTAAAATAAAATAAGAATTATATACAATAATGATTATTCATATTTAACTTGCTTTAATTGCATCAGCACTTTAGAAAACTAATATTGCATGAAAGATGTGCAGCTCAGGGTTTGGACTGCAAAACATGCATCCTAACAACATGAGCAAGTCATATCATATACACTCTATAAAGTTTCCAAAAGGGAGTTTTCACAGCAATGCCATAACCATTCTGGGTTCCCTAAAGAAAAGAACCATTTTTTAATCAGAGTGAAGAACATTTGAATAATCGGTAGAATCTTTTTATGCTTTAAAGAACCTTTTACGCAATCGGAAGTTTCCAAGGTTTGCCATGGAACCATCAAAGCCATCAAAATTCATTCAAAATGATTTCTTCTAACTTGAACTCGGTACTTGGCAACTGCTTCTGTTTCTCCGTGAGAAGATGACACAGATAGTAGAGCAGAAAAAAGAGAATGTTCCAGGTACTACAAAACCAAATGATGAAGAATGGGGCAGGATGTCTTATCAGAGTCTCTTTAGCACTATTAGTAGCCCAAGCCCAGGAAACAGCTACACAAGCCCCTAAAATGAGCCCAGATGTCACCTTCTGTACAGCTCGGAATGGACATCAAGCGCAGCAATGTTTAGATGGTCTTTCTGCATCGGATTCATCCTGAACTAAAGTCTGCTCCTGAAGATCCTTCTCACTTGCTAAGAAGAACAAAGACAAGACATTTAAAGAATTACAAATGCCACTCCTTCATATACTTCTAAAATAACAGATTTCCATATCAAGAAGAAAGCTCCAATAGACTATATGAAGAGCTGAAAAACATTACCTGGTGTGGGCAGGTGAAGTGTGACAGGTTGGGGTCCAGAGGAAGGAGATATCTTGGCTGAGAGTTTGTTCATTGCTCGTTGTGCTCTCTTAAAAAAAAACTCTAACTCTCGGATCAGGGTTTTGAGCCCCTCTCTGTGAGCTCGGACTCTCATACCAGTAATATGCTTTAAGTAAACACACATGCTAAGTGATCCAACTGTGATTAAATATCTCAGGTTTAACAGCTTATAGTCTCACTTGCTAAATGCTTTTATAAATATATCGAAAACAGTTAATTAAAACAACATTTAAGCAAGTGAAGTGAGGTATTGCATCGATAGTTTAGCATAATAATGATACATTTATTAATACTGAACTTGAAAAATGAAAATGTCTAAATGAACTTATTTTTTTCAAATCATTATATTTAACTCTGCTGAATCAATTTAAACACATTCATTTATACCAACAGTGTTAAATCAGACAGAAATAGCTCTTTAAGGTAACAATTGCACTTTTTAGTTTGTAAATATGATAGTATGAATATCTATACCCATAATTAACTTTACATTGACATCTGAACTAGTTATTAATCCAGATTTTCATCATCAACACTGGATTAAATCAATGAGGGTGCTTCTTAAATTAGTGAGGGTGCTCTCTCTCTCTCTCTCTCTAATATATTTGTGCCGTCCATTGCTATGGCGCAAGACGCAAGAGCATTCCCTTTATAATCACTAAAAGCTGTCAGTCATCTTAGTTCATCGCGATATCACAAGTTCTCAAGTTACCTTATAATCAATGAAGTTCTCAAATCTCTTATTTACATCGCGTCTACACTTTGTTATAATGAGATGATTCTTGTTGAACACAACACCTGAACAAAAACAGCAGCGATTTAAGCGGTGAGTGGATTCTAACTTAAACGCCTGTGATTGGCTGTTGGGTTCAAGAAATCAACAGATATGTCTGTGATTGGCTACACTGCTCAATGCTGCAAAATATGTTGAAATAGAAACCGATCTCCAGAGCGCAAACCATAAACTACTGGATAGTTTGCGGCTCAATGCTGCAAAATATGTTGAAATAGAAACCGATCTCCAGAGTGCAAACCATAAACTACTGGATAGTTTGCAAAATCTGCAATGAAATGCCATTATTACAGCATTAACTGAGGGTGCTATTGATAGAGTAGATATTCATATAGTTCTCTGTGACTGCATTGGGAACTATTGGCCAGGCAAAAAAAGAGATATAGCTTATTTAACTTACAATGATCTTTTGTGACAACATGCCCCAGTAGCTGGGCTCTGATCAACAAATAGTGTCTGAAAATCATGGAACAGCAATTTGTTGAAATTGCTTCAGTCATTTTGTCAGTTCTCTAAAGTTTAAACTATATTCATGTTTTATAGGTTATAGTCATTAATATAAAAACAATATCAATTAAGGTTTTAAAGGTATTTTATTTGGTTTTATGAGACAAAAATTCCACACTTGACAAAACAAACATTACACAAAATCACATGAGGAGCTGTGATTTAAATGTGCCAGTTTAAATGACTCTAGACTCTAGACAAGACAAGTTAACACAAGCATACATAATGATATGATCAAACTCCATACATTGAAATGCATTGCTCAGACACACTTTGTAACCTATGGGTTCATTTATAGGTAAGATGACGACCATTAGGGAGCACTTTCACAAAGAAGAGGCATGTTATTCCTGGACTGAGAACCTCAAGGCAACCATTCACCCCACACTTATGTATTCAAGTTGGATTTATGCTTGAAACTGTCAGTTTATTACCATCAGTATGACTTAGTGACTTTGCTAAGTGATATTGATGTGGTTTCTTTGCTGTGAGGTACTCCTGGCATTGTCTGAAATGCCGCCTTTGCTTAATGGGGAGCCGGAGTAAGGGTCTCACTGTGTAAGAGCTGAGGGAATAGAGGATAACATCTGTCCTGTGGAATCTGATACGGGGAATTCAGTCTGTTATTATCAGAGAGGGAGACACAAAGAAAGGGAGTGAGATAATTATGGCGATAAACATTGGTAAACAACAATCCTTTCTCTTTGGAGTGTTACAAGCTCTTGGTGCATAAAGAAGATCTGTAAAGTTGCAAAGACTAAAGTCTCAAATCCAAAGAGATATTCTTTATAAAAGTTAAGAGTCAACCACGCCTACCTAAAATGGCTCATTCTAACACGCCCCCACATATCTACGTCACGATGTGGGAAGATTTGCATAATGCCGCCCAAATGTTCACGCAAAGAAAGAAGGCGTAACTTTTATTCTCGCTGTAGTATTTGTTGCCGCCATATCGTGAAGATGCTGTGTTTCGTTGTGAAAGCGAAACTACTAAGTACGTTTTTTATATTAAAGAATTTGCCACTGATGATTCAAATGCGAGTTTTGAGCAGTGTAGAGTAGTTCTTGTTGTTTGTAATTTCTCCGATCACCAAATGCAGACATGGTTTTATGTTTACGCGGCGCGATGCAATGCGTAAAAAGACAGTATAAGTCATTATAATCCGTAATTATGTCCCCACTGGATGCAACAAATGCCTCGTTTATAATGGATTTTAATGTTTTTGTCTCGTCGCTCCGGCCGGACAGGGCATCATCACAATATGGTAAGGGGCGTAACATTTCTGTCACACGCTTGAGGTATTCGGCCAATCACAACGCACTGGATAGCTGGCCAATCAGAGCACACCTTGCTTTTCAGACCGATGAACTTTGTAAAAATCGACGCGTTTCAGAAAGGTGGGGCATAGAGGAGAAACAATA
Source organism: Sinocyclocheilus anshuiensis (assembly GCF_001515605.1). Taxonomy (NCBI): domain Eukaryota; kingdom Metazoa; phylum Chordata; class Actinopteri; order Cypriniformes; family Cyprinidae; genus Sinocyclocheilus; species Sinocyclocheilus anshuiensis. Next base: position 1,975,910 of record NW_015546133.1, on the reverse strand, counting down.
ATGTACAGTATGTGAAAAATAATGTGTTTTTTGAACCTTAAACCACAAACACATTTCATTACACCAAATACACAAAATAATGTTCTTTTTAGCAACATCATATGACCCCTTTAAAAACTTGCCATGGATATAATGATGAAAAAAGAGGGTGTTTTTTTACCTTTGGGTTTAGGGTGCATCAGGGTCAGAGGCAGCTCTACTGTCACATCACTGTATGGAGGAAACAAAAGGTTAGATAAAAGGCCATTTCTGATATCCCATAATGCGTTTTAGCTGCTTTTCATTTTTGATTTACCTTGCTGTCAAGCCTCCCAGCAGACTGAAAAAAGAGAGAAATAAATTTATAAATAAAACAGTACTAATAATTATAATAGTAATGATACTATATTTATAACTGTCATTTAGATATGAACAATTGTTTAGCACAAACTGGACGAATTTCTCAAAGAAAGAACTCCTTACCCTCCTCCTGATACCATGAGGTTAACCTTGATCTTGTAGGACACCAGGATTCCCAGCATCTCCTTATCCATACCACTCCTAATTCTGAAGGAAAGAGAGAAAAGTAAATGAGTAATTAGCAACTGATAAAAAAACAAAAAACAGGTTTAATTGTTCATGCATTTATGTATGAACTCAGGTCAGATTAGAGGTGATAGATACTAAAGAGTTCACAGTACAGTTCCGAAGCAAATGTGTTGTAAAAACTTTATTATAAGCAAGGCTACTTCATTCTGTGGGAGTTCTGTGAAACTCTTTATAAAAGTTCGTAAAGCTGAAACAAACGCTCACATAGTGGTTGAGGCCAAATTGGTGTCTTCGTCTTTAAGCCTGCCGTCCAGCGCCAGGCCACGTTTCTCCTTGTTGTTTGTCAGCAGAGGAGTGATTGGGAGGGTTTTATCAAAAGTTGCATTTCCTTCTACAGTTTCCCTGCAGAGAGCATTTGAATCACATAGTTTAGAGCAGTGTTTCCCAATCGGGTTGCCGCGGCACCTTGGGGTGCCGTCTGTCGAGAGCAGGGGTGCCGTGTAAAAAATCATTTTTTAATATTTTTAAATTGCTAAAATGTTCAAAAAAGCATCTATTATATAATATCCATTTCTGATGTCGGCAATAATTAGAGATGCACCGAAATTTCGGCTGCCGAAAATTAGTTCACCGCTCAGGTTTCACTTTCACGTGGTGTGAAGCTCTAGGCGTGTGCGCTCCGCTCAGTCGCTCCACTCGTATACCGTTCATGCTCATCGGAACAGCAAAGTCCACTCAAAAATTGAGCCGACAGAAAACATTGATGTAGTACAGTATTGTTTCTGTCTGCAATAGCCTTACTGTGTTGTAACATGGTGTGGTAAATGGGCAACTCTGGTAACGCTGCCCTCTCATTCATTGATCTGCTAACCGCATGTTATGCTCACGTGTTCTGATAATAATAGCTTTCTAGGACTAAACATTATTTGGATAATATCTGGATATATAATGGATAAATATCTTAACCCTACTGTTAGACCTACCTGAAAAACGTCTCGGTTACGTATGGTAACCCTCGTTCCCTGAAGGAGGGAACAGAGACGTCACGTC
>NW_015546133.1:1955357-1955539 GCF_001515605.1 Sinocyclocheilus anshuiensis | reverse complement strand
ATTTATTTAATTCGAAGGCCTGTCGTTATTTTTTTATTTGTGCTATCATTGTTCATTTCTTTATTTGTTCTTATTTTATTACTGACTGCTTACTTCATTTTTATTTAATTCAAAGTTTGAAATCAAGCTATCTCGTGCTACTGCACCAAAATTACCCCACTGTAAAATTAAAAAAACACTGA
>NW_015546133.1:1918612-1954318 GCF_001515605.1 Sinocyclocheilus anshuiensis | reverse complement strand
CTACATTAAAATCTGTCATATAAATTGGTCTCTTCATTAGAAATTAGCCTACTGATTGCCACCATTGATGGACACATTTTTTTAATAATATTAAAAATATCTGTATGACATTATATTCTGCAGTTCTTCCCTGTTGTACCGAATATCTATAATTTTCAAATTATCACATCGAAGTTAGAAATTCAAATATTGTGACAAAATTAATTTTGTAGGGTGCCACAAGTTTGTTAAAATTTCCAAAGGGTGCCATGACTAAAATAAGGTTGGGAAACACTGGTTTAGAGAACTTAAGACAGATCACTGAAGAGATCTTCACTATGACTGGCATACAAGCACTCACCCAAACTCTTCACACAGCACATTCTTGGTGTATTTGTCGGCTGAATAGAGAACGACGTCTGTGGTTTGGTCAACTATGAGGATAATGGATGCAACATCAGTTCATTTAAATGTACAGTTATATTTATTATACTGCCTGCTGGAATACTCCATTCTGATTGGTCAATGACGGCATTCTGTGGCAATTTTTTTTTCTATAAATTATAATGACTACTAAAATTTATAATTATCTGTTGTCCCTGGCACCTGATTTTCCACATAAATCTACTAATTTTATTTTTTATTGTACCACTCCATGATCTCATTCTTTTCACATTTTTAATAACTTAAATCATTTCATGTCCATTTATTGTCATGTAATTAGTTGGATAATAATCAGTCAACCAGTTAGTAATAAGCTACATTATTTGTTATATACACAACTTGTGAATTATTTGAAATGTCTTTTATCTCACCTGTAACCTTGATTTTTTTCACAACTTTGTTGGTCTCGTTCTTGATCTTAATGGTGACGGGGATGGGATCACCATGGTAGTAGATCTGTAATCAAGAGAAAAAAGACATGAGTTTCTTCTTGATTTGGTAAATATCAAAGTCTGCAGTGCATCAGAGGTTACATACTTCCTTGTCCAGAGAGGCTTCCAGAAAAACAGGCTTATCAGACATCATAAAGCTCTTGCAGAGCTCAGCTTTCTGTCCAGATCCTGTGTTATCAGGAAAGAACCTCATGTCTTTTTTCTCTTGATTACAGATCTACTACCATGGTGATCCCATCCCCGTCACCATTAAGATCAAGAACGAGACCAACAAAGTTGTGAAAAAAATCAAGGTTACAGGTGAGATAAAAGACATTTCAAATAATTCACAAGTTGTGTATATAACAAATAATGTAGCTTATTGCTAACTGGTTGACTGATTATTATCCAACTAATTACATGACAATAAATGGACATGAAATTATTTAAGTTATTAAAAATGTGAAAAGAATGAGATCATGGAGTGGTAACATAAAAAATAAAATTAGTAGATTTATTTTTATTGTACCACTCCATGATCTCATTCTTTTCACATTTTTAATAACTTAAATCATTTCATGTCCATTTATTGTCATGTAATTAGTTGGATAATAATCAGTCAACCAGTTAGTAATAAGCTACATTATTTGTTATATACACAACTTGTGAATTATTTGAAATGTCTTTTATCTCACCTGTAACCTTGATTTTTTTCACAACTTTGTTGGTCTCGTTCTTGATCTTAATGGTGACGGGGATGGGATCACCATGGTAGTAGATCTGTAATCAAGAGAAAAAAGACATGAGTTTCTTCTTGATTTGGTAAATATCAAAGTCTGCAGTGCATCAGAGGTTACATACTTCCTTGTCCAGAGAGGCTTCCAGAAAAACAGGCTTATCAGACATCATAAAGCTCTTGCAGAGCTCAGCTTTCTGTCCAGATCCTGTGTTATCAGGAGCAAACTGGATTTTACGAATGACAAGACGGCAGGTGTCCCTTGTAGAAGGAGAGGACAGAAAAATGGTTAGTAAAGTTCAGTGAATTAACAGTGTTTTAACATGGATTGAATGTGCAAAATCACCAACAACAAGCTCACTTCTTGTCGATCTTCTCATCGGGGTCATCAGCTGATTTGGCCAAGTAGGCCTTGACCTCAAAGTCAACACCGCAAGCCTGCAAGAAGAACAAAGCCATGAGCAAGTCCATTCAGCGCATTTCTATTTGTATCTCATTCAGTCTTTGCATCTCACCTTTCCTTTGTCATCTGGGCCAGGCTGAAGTGTAACAGAGCAGGGGAGGTTGATAGGAACCTGAAAGACAGTTAATTTCAATTTAAGTCCTTTCAGTTCTATGCAGATTACTCTGTGACAGATAACAAGTAATAAGTAACAAATAAATAGTATAATAAAACGTGTAACAAACAATTAAAAAGTGGCAAAAAATAGGGTGTTGAAGGGGTGTGTTAAAAAATATCAGTCCTAATCATTGCCTGTATATTTTTAGTGTTTGATTCACAGTGTAAAATAAATATTATGTTGCCGGTACAGATGCCTTACATTAAAAGTGAAGGCATGACCCTGCTCTCCAGCTTTCTTTAGGAGAGTGTCATGCATCTCTGTCAGGGTGGGTTTGTGGCCTGCATCAGAATATAGCTGTATGTGCTGAATCCAGATGTCTTTTCTGAAGGAAAGCCCAATCACATCCAAGTCTTCACGACCATAGCGGAAAGCACAGGCCAGCTGAATCCAAACTGCATGAAGCAAGACACTGGTCAAACATTTTTTTTTTTACATGAATCCAACTGTATCTTTTAATCACAGGCTTTTTTTGTAAAATGATTAAATAAATAACTAAATAAATAAATTTCTTTATGTACTTTTATCAATAAATATTGTTCTGTTTTATTAAGACACATAAATACCGACAGTACCTTTTCTGTCTCCAAGATCTGCAGGGTCGATTTTCAGTACACCTTCTTTTTAAAATAAGAAACAATTCAAATTTAGTTGTTGGATATTACCTGTTGTCTGTGTTTCAGTAATAAACGCAGACAGTTTCTCACCAACAGGGTCAACTGAGTCAACATGGTCAACATAGTCTCTCTTCCCCAGGTAGAGAGTGAGCTGAAACACAAACAGTGCATTACACACGTTTTGTCAGATAATGTAATATGAAAATTCAAGATGCATCTGCATATTGAGGAACTGACAAAACAGAAAGAGTTCAGTCATACCTGGCCATTTCCACTGGTCTTTTTGAAAACTCTTTTTGAACACACACACACACACACACACACACACACACACACACACACACACAAATAATAATAATAAATAAAATAAAAATGGGAAAAAGAAACAGAAAGAAAGAGTTTTTGGAATATGGTTTGTGGTGCAGTGAATACTAATAAAACAAAATAAAGAATTTAGTTAGTGTTACAAAAGGGTGGGCTCCAAAGAGTAGTGAGCTGGGGTCACTTGTCCTATTAGGCCTACACCTCGGTATTAACCTCTTCAGCCACCTCTATCTGAGCAACGTATTTGCGTTTGCAGGTTTGACCTTCTTATCCTGAGCATTTATCAAGCTGTTAAAGCTTAGTATTTTAAGACACTTCAAAGCCAAGTCCTGGACTACCCTGTGCTAATCCAGGCTCCATGAATGGAGGCAGCTTGTGTTTACTCCAAAGGGGATGCCTGGTAATTGATTGTGACTACCAGCTTATGGCACGTTTATTCTGGACTCCAGTGAAGATTCCCACTTGATGAACTATTCTAAACTTACAACAACATTCTCACAGACACATGTAATGGTTTTTCAGTATGTGCTGCTTCCTATTCTATTCTATCCTGTCCTATCCTACCCTACTTAGATATGCTATATTAATATATTTATTAATTTATGATCTCTCAAATGATTCAAAACATTAACGATGCTTGCAGTTTGCCCTAAGTTTAGAAAAAACAATTTGGCAGCTGTTTTCAGTACGAGAGCAGTATAGAGCAACGTATTTGCGTTTGCAGGTTTGACCTTCTTATCCTGAGCATTTATCAAGCTGTTAAAGCTTAGTATTTTAAGACACTTCAAAGCCAAGTCCTGGACTACCCTGTGCTAATCCAGGCTCCATGAATGGAGGCAGCTTGTGTTTACTCCAAAGGGGATGCCTGGTAATTGATTGTGACTACCAGCTTATGGCACGTTTATTCTGGACTCCAGTGAAGATTCCCACTTGATGAACTATTCTAAACTTACAACAACATTCTCACAGACACATGTAATGGTTTTTCAGTATGTGCTGCTTCCTATTCTATTCTATCCTGTCCTATCCTACCCTACTTAGATATGCTATATTAATATATTTATTAATTTATGATCTCTCAAATGATTCAAAACATTAACAATGCTTGCAGTTTGCCCTAAGTTTAGAAAAAACAATTTGGCAGCTGTTTTCAGTATGAGAGCAGTATACATTTTCAAAGGTGAGAGCAAAAAGGAAAGAAAACTTACTTGTCTGTCATCGTACAAGGATTTTCCTGAAATAAATGAAAAAGAGAATATTATGAACAGTAAAAAATTCAGATGTTATTAAAAACAACAGGCCTGTTGTCAAGGTGACAAGACTGTGAGTGTGTGTCAGTGTTATTATAGTTAACACTGAAAGCATAAAAACTTCTGTTATTTGATATTAAATAAACTTTAACAGAAATTAAATATATAACAAATTTTAACTTATTTTATTTCAGCTAGTTGCCAAGGCAACACTTCTCACTTTCTCATTTGTAAACAACAATAACAAAATAACAAAAACTTTAACTAAAATGAAAAAGAAAACAGAAAATATAAATATTAATAAATACAAATAAAATAACAGGCCTGTTGTCAAGGTGACAAGACTGTGAGTGTGTGTCAGTGTTATTATAGTTAACACTGAAAGCATAAAAACTTCTGTTATTTGATATTAAATAAACTTTAACAGAAATTAAATATATAACAAATTTTAACTTATTTTATTTCAGCTAGTTGCCAAGGCAACACTTCTCACTTTCTCATTTGTAAACAACAACAACAAAATAACAAAAACTTTAACTAAAATGAAAAAGAAAACAGAAAATATCAATATTAATAAATACAAATAAAATCTATAATAGCACCTCAATGATACTAAAATCACATTGTGTGCGTCTGTCCCTACTCTTTATGTCCCTACACTATGTGTGTATAAAAAGCCATGATGTGTTTTTGTGTGTGTGAATGTAGTGATAATCTCATCCAATGAGATTACAGCATCACTCTTATTTTTCTCGAAGATAAATCTAAGATAAGCCTGTACGGCATTGCTCATCCAGGGAACTCAGATGCTTTGCCGTAAACCTCTCTAAATGTGCAAAGTTAACTAGGCTTTCAGGTTATTTTTACATGCAAATCACACGGAATATATTCAGACAAAAACTAACATAAAAATAAATCAGAACTGTTGTGTGCACAATTTACATTTCAAAAAGGATCAAAATAAAAAAGAGGCACTAAGAGGTTGTCAATTACTCTGTGCATCTTATATAGGCTTTTATAAATGCATTAAGCAGGAAAAGAACCATGTGGAAACCTGTCAAAAGGTTTAGAGAATTTTTCCCCTTTTGTTTTGTTTCTCAAGACTCTTTTCACTTTAATCTAATGTGATTCTTTAAACTGTAAAGCACATGTTCAGATACACAGCATGAGGTTGATAACACACTGCTGCTCATCCTTGTCCAAAATCTATTTTGCTAAATTGAGCGGCTCTTCACAGGAAGATAATCTGAATGCAATCAAATATTGGTTGCACATGTAGGCTAAATGATTATTCACTGGGCCATGACGATAATCCAGGAAAGATGTAGGCCTAATTGTAATGAATGAAGTCAATACAATACTGTATTGAATACTGTATTGTTGCTGAGCCAATGCAAGTTCTTACCTTTGCACTGGTAGGGCAATAGGGTGATCTGCTTCCTCTCTCTAGTAATCCGCAGCCTGTCTGGTGAAGTCAGAGAGTGCAGATGACAGTCAGAGGAGCAGGGTTTTATACTCGGACCTTTGCTCTTCTGGCTTGGGCTGCTCTGTTGTAGAAGCTGCTGTCTTTCTGTCAATCCAATTAAACACTTAACCTGCTATATGGGGCTACAACATGTTTATAAATAAAAATTGGGAATTAAACCAAAGATCTACAGGGAAATTCCAATGGTTTAGTGTAAAATGTATGACGTTTCTATCCCTGGAAAATGAACATGTTATAATGACAGAGTAATGTCTTGGAACAAGATTATGTATCTCAATGTAGTCCAGTTTAGAATTGAATTGACTTGAATTGAACCAATATGTTCTGTTTTTTTTTTTTACTTGACACAAATGTATTTTAGGTTCTAAATCAAAATTATTTGTCATACCGCTTGTTACAACAAACGATAAGCTCATTCCATATTTTAAAGAAGGTACAGTGTGATACATTGAAGTGTTGAACAATTTAACAGAAGTGCATGACGCATATAAATACATTTTGGTAAAATGCATATATATTTTTAATATAACATAACAATAAAAATCTAATTAATTAATTAAATTTTTATATTTAATATACTGCAATTAGTCTTTATAGTCTAAAGACGTGGTATTTTGTGTGGAATAAAAAATCAGAATAATAAATGTCAGCAGAATAATTATGTCAGCAAACTGTTAAATTCATGTGTCTGTGTTAATCAGTTAAATAAATAAAAAACTGTAGTAAATGAGGTGAGAACCTCAAATTTGATCCTTTTGATCTTGCATTCCATCATTACCTAACCGAGCCACTTAAAATGCAAATCGTTTTCTTTAACATGCCCTCAGAAAATGTAAATAAATATTAATCAAATATCCCAACACAAAGTGAAATGGCTGGTCTGCAGTTGGAACGTGAGCAGGACACTTCAACTTCAAAACAACCGTGAGTGATGTCATGGCTAAACATAGACCATTCACCCTGTACAGCACCTTAATATAGCACTGTACATGTTGTTTGTACACAACTGTAGTTATAAAACAGTGTGTATATATTGTAGGATTTCCATTATTAATCATTTATTTGTTCTTTTTCTCACAAACAAGATTGTACCTTAATGTAAGGAAACCCAAAAAGAAAGATAACGCAGGGATAAAGTGGGAGTCTCGCTGCACCAGATGGCCAACAGGTTTGGAAACCCAGTGACCCCTGAGCACTTTTCTCAAGACTTTGACTTATATGAAAGGTTTTTGTGTTGAGTGTTGGTCATTAAATTGTTTTATTTATTGTTTTAATTATAAAAACACTTGCTTTTAATTATACACTTATAGTTTTTATTTTTAATTATAGTTATTTTCTTATTATTTAACATATACCCCTAAAGACAAATATGTAACAAAAAGATACAAAAACGTTTACAATTATTGACAGTTAAATACTGAAAATTGATTGTTGTTTAATCAAATTGAGTTGTTAATTTCTAAAGTTTATTCATATGCCAATTATTTATTTATTAATGTATTTTTTAACATACCTGTGGCAAAATGAGTAGCGAATAGTTAATGGCAAATGTAATTACATCCCCACATATTAAAGGTGCTTCCTTGCACAAAAGGTGTATGTGAGCATGTTATGAAATCCCCTTTTGCCCAGCACAGGTAAATCTCTTAGCGTCAGTCAGTGTTCACTGAGATGGCCTTTACTTCCATCTGTTCCCTCCTATCAGGAACTGGCAGTCCAATGACATCATGTTTTTCTAAAGGCTCTCCACCAATCCCAGGAGATCAAGCACTCAGTGTGTCTCACTGGTGCAAGAATTGGCACCCTAAGGATATTTCTTGAGAGTAATCCACTTATTGCTAAGAATTCACTTTAATAGCTACAGTCGAGTCAAAACATTACATTAAGAACATATGTCTTTATTTTTAGGACATAATAAATGCAGAACGAATGATCAAAGCATTCTCTAAAAAGCGTGAGACATTAATTGATTTAATTAAAGTGAGTTAAAGCTGTTACACAAACCTTTCTGTAATTATTGATGTAACTGAAGAAAAAAATCAACACAAAATTACACATTTAAGATAATTAATTACATAAGATACGTTGTGGAGGTTGATAATAACAAGTAATTTGGAAAATAGTAAAAAATAAAATAAAATAAGTCAGTCTCTAAAATAAGTCTTTCACTTCTAATATCTAAAGTCCATTTTTAGTTCAAAGTGTGAAGATTTAGGATTTAATCCAAAGGTAATTACAGAAGAGCTCATGTGCGTCTGTAATTACACTTTAGGGAGGGAGTGGGCGGGCTTGTTGAGAAAGAGGTAAAGCCCAGGTAACAAAGAGTCAAAGACTGTAGTGCACATATAAACACAGAATTACTTATTTCTAAACAACCCCTAAATGAATAATCCCCTAAAATATTTTAGAATTATTCAGAAAAAGAAGTGAAGTCATATTTCACTTCTTGTATCCATCATATACAGGACTGTTGAATATTTTTAAACTAAAATTTTCTGACTCAACCAGCAACAGACAATTATAATGTAGCAAGAATTATGTAGCAGATTTGTTTTTGAAACATTTTTGAACTTTGAGTAATTTATGATCCAAAACTATGTTAATGAATGACTTGGTTAAAATAAGTCTACCTCACATCTCCTAAATATATGCAAAGTTAGACATCCTCCCTAGATGGCATCTGAATCATCAGCATTCACATTAGCCCAACTTCCATATAAAAGTAATTTTTGTCTGGTTTGACTGGACTGATTGACTTCCAGTTTGGTTCTGGTGCTGTGGACCCATAGCTGGCACAGATTGCTTCAGAGTTTAATCTCTCTTAATCTGTCTACACTCCAACTTGGTCCGTAATGAGATTGTGTCTACTGAGTGCACAGGATGGATTCCCTCTTTATTAGAATGTGCTTGCAGTCCTCTGTGACAAAACCAATGTCACTCAAATGAAGTAAAGACCTATGAACTCTGGCCTGACCATTTGTAAATGCTGTGACACACAGCAGCCACAACAACACTTATCTTTTAATTTTTCCCTTTTTATTCAAAACATTCCCAAACGCATTCACTTAATTATCATGAAATATCTTGATTCTCACCTTTATAGATTATGTTGATCTATATTGGGCGATGGTCAAAGTAACCTAATAGTGTAATATATTAACAATGCTTTGCATAAAAACCTGTCTGTTTACTAACAGATATGGGTGTCAAGCCATAACATATTTTTAATATGCCTGAGTTTATATTTAATGTGAATTTAACATCGAAAGTTAATGTGAATAAAAACATTGCAAGTTAGGCTACTAATTATAGCACTTTCATTGTACAGAAAGAGAGCAAAGAACATTTACATTATTAAAGAACATTTTCACTAACAGTCTAGTTCAAGATTAAATTAGATTTTAGTAAAATAATATAAAGCCAGCTAATTTACAAATTATATTAAACATTACTCACTTATTCAATTTTTTATTATTATACATTTATGTAAATATGTATTCTATATTTGTATGTAATAAATAAATATTATTATATAATATTACACACATATATAACTAGATATATAACCATACACACACATAAACACTGTATTCATAATTTATCACTTTATATCACATTTCAGGTATATTTTTTGTATAGCCTACATTTTATTTTATTTTATATATGATGTGAGTGAGGTGATGTAGTGCGAGGTGGGAAATAGGTATATGGCCGTTTACTGCCCGAGTGTGTATCGACCTCTGTCCATGGTGCTGGATTTTATAATTCGTGTCCTCCCTACAATGTAATGCTTGCAGTTTAATCCAATCAGGTCTGATTCGAGCAAATTACACAAAACTGTGGTTTCGTACATACATTTTGTTCTGCGTTAGAGTACCATGTAATTATAGGTGTGACAGTAATGAGCAGATAAGTGCGGCCAAGGTGTCGTCGGGACTCGGCACTGCAGCATCCGCTCTGCGGCTGCTCGCTGCTGCTGCTCACAGTCCCGCGGACAAAGTCATGGAGGGAGGGAAGTTGTGAGGCTAAGAAGTGGGTCTACATCCCCACGAAAAGGGCAAATTAGAAACGATGGCGGAGGCTAATCCACTCAGGGGACTGCCCCGGATCCAGAGGGCTGCGGTAAAATGGATTCTTCTCTGTTTTGGACCGGGTTTATGCTGCAGAACTGACAAATGCTACTGCGGACGCTGGGCGGGAGTCTAGTTTGCTTTTGATTAATGAGAAACTATAAACAAGACTATAAACGCACGCGTTTGTAATAATAACTATTAGTTAGGACAGGGATAATTATTGCAGTCAGCAGTGTTGCATTTTACATTTGATTACAGGCATGTGCAATGATCGGTTTTTGAAACACCCGACCACTTCGTTTGTAACTCCGTGTATGGATTATGACTAACGCAATAATAATAGACTTTATACTTCTTTTGGCTGTGCATCTGTGTTTTATTGCTAGTCATTACACATATGCACCTTAAGGGTGTATTTTAACCCCTGATGATGAAGTAAACTGCAGGATTACTGATTATGGCAGCAAAAGTGAGTGTCTCTGATGAGGTTTACTGATCATAAGTCAATCAAAAAGGGAGAAGACAGACAGCTTACACTGACTTGTCAGCATTAGCAGTTAGAGTCAGCCTTGGATTTCCATGGACAATGATTGTCTTTAAGGGTCTGAGAAAGTGCATAGTAGTTGCTAGTTAGATTGAATTTCCTGCTTGAATCAGCAGGAAAGGTGTTACAAGAGGTGTTAGCTTCACATTTTAGTATTTTAAAGGCTAAAAACACATTTTAAATATAATTTGAGTTCTGCCCTTGTCTTTTAATCTGTTAGCTTAATTATAATTTAAATATGCGCATTTATGGAAATAGGTGGGTGTCTGACCTAGATTTCTACATCTGTGAACACATTAGAAGTGGGAGGGTGATAAACAAGCAGCCACCCACAGTTTATGATTAAATTGTTATTATATTATTACTCTTTAAATCATCCTGAATTATGTGACTGGATATGAGTTGAATGTGTCCATGTACTGAAATATCATATCTCATCTTCAGATGTCATTCCCTGGACATTTGCACTTAGTTCTAGTGCTGAGACCCAAAACCCACCTGCAGACCACTGGAACAGACCTCGGTTTCCGCTTCAGTCAGGACGACTTTGTGCTCAAGATGCCGGTAAGAGCTGATGAGATTCCTCTGTGGTACAAAAACAATAAATTCTTTATGATATAGTCATTAGATGCATATACGTGAACAAACATAAAATTGTATAATATTGAGTCATTTCTTTTAATACCCACTGATTATGTGAGGCAAAATGTGATATTTTATATCTATTTCTTTCAATATTTATTTATCGATAACAAGGAATTCATTAAAGGAATAGTTCACCCAAAAATGAAACTTTGCTGACAATTTACTCGCCTTCAGGCCATCCAAGATGGAAATGAGTTTGATTCTTAATTGGAAGAGATTTGAAGGATTTTATAATTTTCATCACTTGCTCATCATTGGATCCTCTGCAGTAAGTGGGTGCTGTCAGAATGAGAGTCCAAACAGCTGATAAAAAAAAATGGATGGAACAATGGATTTTGGCCAGAAGCGACAGTTTAAGGTTAAACGCCTTGGTGAATTTATTTCTTGCAAACATGCAGTTTTTCACTTCACAAGACATTAATTGATGGACTGGTCTGTATGGTCTGAGTGTGAGTAAATTTTCAGCAAATTACATTTTTTTCGTACACTATTCCTTTAAAAGGACATTTCACATTTACAAAGTTAGTCTGCTAAACGAATGAGCTCTTAATCTTATTGAACTTAATTTTATTAAATAGACTGTGCTTAATTAATTCCCTGCTTCTTTTCGCCTTATTCAGATGGTAATGCTGAGCTCCCTGACAGACCTGCTTCGCAGGAAAGGTGTTACAAGAGGTGTTAGCTTCACATTTTAGTATTTTAAAGGCTAAAAACACATTTTAAATATAATTTGAGTTCTGCCCTTGTCTTTTAATCTGTTAGCTTAATTATAATTTAAATATGCGCATTTATGGAAATAGGTGGGTGTCTGACCTAGATTTCTACATCTGTGAACACATTAGAAGTGGGAGGGTGATAAACAAGCAGCCACCCACAGTTTATGATTAAATTGTTATTATATTATTACTCTTTAAATCATCCTGAATTATGTGACTGGATATGAGTTGAATGTGTCCATGTACTGAAATATCATATCTCATCTTCAGATGTCATTCCCTGGACATTTGCACTTAGTTCTAGTGCTGAGACCCAAAACCCACCTGCAGACCACTGGAACAGACCTCGGTTTCCGCTTCAGTCAGGACGACTTTGTGCTCAAGATGCCGGTAAGAGCTGATGAGATTCCTCTGTGGTACAAAAACAATAAATTCTTTATGATATAGTCATTAGATGCATATACGTGAACAAACATAAAATTGTATAATATTGAGTCATTTCTTTTAATACCCACTGATTATGTGAGGCAAAATGTGATATTTTATATCTATTTCTTTCAATATTTATTTATCGATAACAAGGAATTCATTAAAGGAATAGTTCACCCAAAAATGAAACTTTGCTGACAATTTACTCGCCTTCAGGCCATCCAAGATGGAAATGAGTTTGATTCTTAATTGGAAGAGATTTGAAGGATTTTATAATTTTCATCACTTGCTCATCATTGGATCCTCTGCAGTAAGTGGGTGCTGTCAGAATGAGAGTCCAAACAGCTGATAAAAAAAAATGGATGGAACAATGGATTTTGGCCAGAAGCGACAGTTTAAGGTTAAACGCCTTGGTGAATTTATTTCTTGCAAACATGCAGTTTTTCACTTCACAAGACATTAATTGATGGACTGGTCTGTATGGTCTGAGTGTGAGTAAATTTTCAGCAAATTACATTTTTTTCGTACACTATTCCTTTAAAAGGACATTTCACATTTACAAAGTTAGTCTGCTAAACGAATGAGCTCTTAATCTTATTGAACTTAATTTTATTAAATAGACTGTGCTTAATTAATTCCCTGCTTCTTTTCGCCTTATTCAGATGGTAATGCTGAGCTCCCTGACAGACCTGCTTCGCTTCATCGATGAAAATCAACTGAGCACTGAGTTTGGTGGTACGCTGGAGGAATGCCATAGTGACTGGATAGTTCTGCAAACGGTAAGCATTCTCTTGCACACTGTAGTGGCACATTGATTTCATTCAGGGAAACAACAAGACATTTATACTGTAACAAAACAGGCATTATATGCTTCACAAAATGAAATTAAATCACAAAATCACATTGTATGCTTCACTATTTAATAAGAGAAACAAATCAGTTACTGAATTATATCTGTTTACTTCGTATTCATTATTTGTGATATGCAAATCTAATTTCATACAAATCTGATTTTAGATAAGCATGCTTTGACCTACAATTGCAGTAAATGCTGAGTAATGCATATTTTTGTCTGTGCTGCCCCCTCCAGGCCATAGAGAGTTTTGCAGTGACTGTGAAGGAGATTGCCCAGTTACTGCAGACATTCGGCACAGAGCTGTCTGAGATGGAGCTACCTGATGAAGCCAGTGGCATTGAGTACCTACTCAGATCACACACTGAGAAATACAGGCAGATGAAGGTGTGGTGATGATTCTGTAGTTGTGTATGTATTATGCACATAAACAGTGGGGGCTGACATTTTTTCTAATTTAATATAATTTGTTCTAATGCATTACATTATCAGCATAGCTTTTTTAATAGAAAAAACAATATCCAATTTTATGGCATAATGTTGTCATAATTTATATGGCATAATGCATTTTTTAATCTTAAAATTTATTCCCAGGTTTAAATTAGATTTTGAATCCCATACTTTCATTGTGGTCTCAGAATTTTGGGAAATCTATTAAATATAAAACACAATGACTGGTAGGATGATTTTCACAACAAATTTGATATTTCACCACTAATGTGCCAATACAGGACAACTAAAATAATATAAAAGCATCTTAAGTTGTTCACACATAAAAAAGGCTGTAATACTGTAAAAAATGCATGAATGCTTATATATAAAAATTTAAGTTAAGTTTGAATTAGACACATGGTTTGAAAACTATTATAGGATGACATTAGGTCAGTTATGAGAGAAGGACGCCAGCTTCTCTCAAACCTTGAGGCCTCAAAAGCTGTGGAAGGTGCTGCAGCAGAAGACAGAGACATCAGCCAAGACAAAGAAAGAGTGCAGAGGTACGTAGGCTATTACTCACCAGCAGAATAAGCACAGTAAATAATTGTCATCAGCTCTTTCGGGAAGCTGAATAACTCTCTAAGGAGTATTTATGTGATTCAGGTATTCAAAATCATGCTGTATTCATTCCCTCCTTTATATTTTATCCTCCAATGTTGGATTGGTTGATGTCTATTTAACTTCCACTAGGTCACAATGCATCTTTCTGCAAAAATGTGTCCATCACAATCAACATTATATTCTAGGGAGGCTCTGTGTGTGGAAAAAAAGATCCATCATGTTCCATTTATTTTTTGCAGACTCGTGGCACAGTTACGGGACATGGAAATGGCTTTTGATGGCTTTTTTGAGAAGCACCACCTCAAGCTCCAACAATACCTTCAACTGCTCCAATACGAGATGAGCTTCCATGAGGTACAGACTAGAAAAACACTGCTTTTCCAGCTTTCTAGTAACAAGCTACTTTTCCCCAAAAATTAGCGATACAGTGCAACATTGCTGTTTTGAATGTCATTGTACTGCGCATGCTACTACGCACAAGTTCGCTACCGCCAGCTAAAGCAAAAATGCTCTCGTCTCTCTCGCTCTTATTTAAGGTAGCGCTACAAAGTCAGATTTATTTTAGTAATTTGGTCGTCCTCTATCATATGAAGCGTTGAAAAGCCTGCGTCATTCTGCGGTACAATTTTTCGTGTGCATCATTGGAAAGTCTGATTCATTCTAGTGCATCGGTTCATCCTAAACAATTCACTCTCATGTGTAAGTCTGATTCATTCAAGTGAATCAATTCGTTATTCAAGGGTCCTCATCTCTGTCATGCGTAGCATTGGAAAATGCGAGACATTTTACTGAATCAATTTGACCTAAACGGTTCATATGCAACACTGGGAAATCCAATCATTCTAGTGAAATGGTTTGTCTTAAACGGTCCATTTTCTCATATGCAGCATTGGAAAGTATGATTAATTTTAGTGAATCGGTTCGTCTTAAATGGTCCACCCATATGCAGCATTGGAAAGTTCATTCGGATGGTTCTTGTAAATGAACAGAATAAAAAAAGATTCACAGATTTAAGTTGCTATGGTTTTTTGAAGTGCTATGTTCATTACTATGCCTTCGACTGATGATTACTCTGTATATAAAGCATTTATTATTATATATATATATATATATATATATATATTATACAATTTAATAGCTATGGAAAAAAACATTAAAACTTCTTTTGTAATTATACCAATGACAAGTCTGTTATATTATTATTTTTGTGTGTGAATTAATGCACTAATAAAACATTTATCTTAAATGCATCATTGAACATAATTATTTGGTTTTGGTCTGTGCATAGATGGAAGCCATTCTGGAGAAACTCAGTGCGCAGGAGAAAGCCATTGCATCTGTGGGGACAACAGTGGCCCAGACAGAGCAGCTGCTCAAAGACCTCGAGATGCTGGAAACCACAGCAGAGGTTTAATATGTTAAAGATTTAAATATTCGATCTTCTCTTTTTTGTACTAGTAAACATGCCTTTTTGAGAACACCACAAATACTGATTGATGTTGAAGTTGATGCTAATAAGGTAACAGATCTTTTGACCAGACTTTTTAACTGATACACTGATTAAAAGCTGAGAGCACTCTGTTGTTCTTGCAGGAAGAAATGGGCCGTGCTCAGATTATTATTCTACATGGGCACCAGTTGGCAGCGAGTCATCACTACGCTCTTGCCCTAATAGTTCAGCGCTGCAATGAATTGAGGCATCACTCTGACACTCTCACTACAGCTCTTCGTGCCAAACGGGCATCTCTCACGCACATACGAGACTTGCTGTTGCGGTTGGAGGAGGTAATAACGATGCAAATGCAAGAAATATGTAATTTATCTACTTTATGCAAAGCACATACAGACTCTGCATATCTGTTTATGGGCAGACTGTGCGTTGGTGTGATGAGGGGGCCTATCTGCTGGCAAACCAACTGCTGGATAAGTTTCAGTCAAAAGAGGGGGCACAGACAGCCCTGCAGGACATTGAGAAACTGATGGAGACAGCTCCCTCAGTGCTGCGGTCAAACCCGGACATTCTCAGTCTGGAGTTTGAAGCAATACTCACTCCACAGTTGCAGGTACTGACACACCTGAATTTTAATTTTTGGATGAACTATTCCTTTATTATCTCTATAGCAAGCAGATTAAATAGAAGGCAAATACATTTCCCGCTTCTCTTGTTTTTTCCCCCCAGAGAAAATAACCACACAATTGCATACCTGTGTCAAAACTGTGCTCAGATTTCCAAATCAGCCAGAGATTTCAGAGTGAACTCGAACATTTCTTCCAAGACTGAATTATCTGAGCTATGCTATCCACATTATTTTCTATTGTTTCATTACTTAAAATTTCTTTTATTGGATTTTCTGCACTGAACATCAAATCTATCGACAACAATGAACTGTTAATACCCTAGGAAGCAACTCCCCCAACCAACTACCTAAGAAAAACTTGCCAAACAAAAAAAAAACAAACAATAATAACAATAGAAAAAAATGAACAAACAAAAACCAATAATAATATCTCAACAGACTATTGACTATTAAAAAAAAATAGCATGTTAAATTGTAAAAATAAATAAATAAAAATTGACCATTGAGTGACAGTCTAATTTTTAATGCAAGTAAACACTTCTTTCAGCCATGTATCAAAAGTAGGGGGTAAGGCATGTTTCCATTTTAAAAGGATGAGACAGCTGGCTAACAAAGTAATAAAGGCTATAGCCTTTTGAACCGTCACTGAAAGATCAGCATGGACCACCATGCCGAAAATGGCCAAAAGTAGATTTGGATCAGGATCTATGTCAAAGGCTTCCTTCAGAGTTTTAAATATTTTGGTCCAGTAATCAAATAACGTAGGGTATTCCCACAACATATGAATAAGATCCGATTACATGCATTACTGACAGAAGGATATATTTTAGCAAGTGTAGCATTAGTATAGTAAACCCTATGTAAAATCTTACACTGTATCTTATGATCTTATGATGTATGAGCGTGATCCGAAATAACAATGCTGTGATACTCACAGCTTGATTAGTAGCATGTTGTCTAATAAAAAAAATCTATTCGTGAATATGAATGATGAATGTGGGAATTCCTGCGGCTCCTTCCTTCTAGATCCATGACCTTGGCTTTGAGGTTAGCGTGTTCGTCAGTTAAAGTTGCATACTTTGAATCTAGGGCTCCGACACTCATGTCCCCGCAGTTGCTTCAAGTGAAAGAAGTCACTGTTCATATGTTTACCGTTGTATGTAATGTCTAGCCTCGCCTCCAAGATCAAAAAAGCCGCTCTGTGCTCTTCCAGCAGTGTTAAGCTGCCGCTAGCTTGTGCTTTGTCTTTCTTAACTTCATCTTTCTTAGCATTTTTAGATTTCAAAGTAAACCGACCAATTAACTATGTTATAAAATCGTCGATGGGCTAGAGAAGAAATTTGAAATGAAAACTGTGGGAGCACAGGCAAAGTGCAGCTACTCCCCACACAAGCCAACCGGAAGTCCTATCTATTGTTTTATTTTAGTCACAATAAGCTTTTTTTTTTATCGCATGGCAGAAACGAGCTTCCATATATCTGAGCTCTCAAAAAGCAATATTCTTTTTTTCCCTCTGAGTACAGACACTGGAATGCAACAATGTCATGTCCCTCTCTTTCTACAGTATGTCCTTACTCATTCTCTATCGATCAGGTACTTATTTTAAGTTCACACTGTTCCTTTCTTGTTAGTCTCAGATAGAGTCTGTCACAGAAAAGCTATCAACAGTGCAGGGAATGATCCAGAGCAGACAGGCCTGTCTGAGGAAACTGGCTGATATTCAAGTCAGACCCATCCAGCTGGTCGCTCCAAGGCCCGAGAACTCACCACGTTGCAGATCCCCTGTATTCTCTCCTAAACACAGTATGTTTATCTATTTCAACCACATTTGCACATGGTAAACACACTGTCTCCATTTGTCTGAAAGTTTTATGTCTTTTTCAAAGGTTTTGACGTGAACTCCAGTTTAAGGTTTTCTTTTGATCTTGCACTTCCTGGTAAAAGGGCCTCACGGAAAGGTCCCAGCACTAAAAAGGTTTGGCTGACCGTCCTTGTTCATCTCAAAATCATACAAAGTACACTTTGTCTACTCGTTGCTGACAGCTTTAGGAACTTTTTTTCCCGTTCTTGTAGATAGAGGTCATGCACGACTACGAAGAGAACCGCAGCTGTCTGTCTTATAGCCCAGAGGGAGTTGAGAACCCCGACCAACACAAACGGTGAGCATTTATGCAATATCTTGACAAAATAAAAATGTATGTTCATGAATCATGAATTTCTTCTCAACCTCCTCTCTTTGTCTGTCTCTCACAGTCTCTTTCCCGTTCTGTCCTCATATCTTTCTTCCCCTCTCTCCTCTGTTATTGCCCATGCATCCCTCGCTTCTGCAGCCACGTAATGAAGGAGCTGATTGAGACAGAGAGAATCTATGTGGATGAGCTGCTGTCTGTTTTGCTGGTAATGTCTAGACCAAATGACCTTGAAATAATTGGTCTGTGTTTTATTTTCCCTCATCCCATTTGCTGCGCAGCTGTAATATTGTAGATGGCCTTTGGATGCACTAATTTTGAAATCACATCTTTCCTTTCACACTGTAGTTTATAGTGGCACGGTGCATAAGAGTCTGGTCATGTAGTTACATATACATTTTCCACTGGTAATGTGATGCTTTCTGTTCAACTGTTGATGGAGACTGCCATATAAAAACAAAACAAACTGTGGTGGGTCTGATTTGATACAACGATTAAGGACACAACATGAAAAGTGGACAAATAGAGCTAATTTAATAGTTCTAAAAAATGACTGCTCTATGATATTGTGACAGGGTTACAGGGCAGAGATGGACAACCCATCTCTCTCTAATATACTGCCATCTGTACTACGAAACAAAAAAGAAGAGCTGTTTGGAAATCTGCCGGAGATCTATAAATTCCACAGCAGGTGAGAAATATGCCCAGACACATGGACACATAAACACACATTCATGCTGATCCTGTCTTTGTTGTGCAGGATATTCCTGCAGGACCTCGAGAGCTGCTTAGAGACCCCAGAGAGAGTGGGAGCACGCTTTCTGGAACGGGTGAGCCATCTGTGTCATACATATACTGTATATGTAAAGACATTTATAAAGTTACAAAAGATTTTCTATTTCAAGCAAATGCTGTTGTTTAACTTCCTGTGCATCAGAATCCTGAAAAAAATGTGTCAAGGTTTCCAGAAAAATATTAAGCAGCACAACTGTTTTTAACATTGATAAAAATAAATGTTTTAGGCTGTGAACTCACAATCACAGCTCAGGCAAATATGATTTATTCTGCTGTGGTTCTGAAGATTTGGTACTGACGGAGTAGAAAAGTAATACAGGAAACACTTATCTGGATACTTAATGCCCGTTGAGAGTTCTCTTGTAATGAATGTTTTTGCAGAAAGAAAATTTTCAGGTCTATGAGCGCTACTGCCAGAACAAACCTCGCTCAGATGCCCTCTGGAGGCAGTGTTCAGATTCAGCTTTCATCCAGGTATTGTTGTGGATATTTTTTTGATATCACACAACCATACATTAACAACTGATAAACATGGCTACCAGTGGTGTAGTCCTAAAGAAAAAAGTGGTTTACTATTACCCAGTAATATTACCCTATTACCCCCCCCCCAAATAAAGTTTAATTTATATAGTCATTTATTAATATTAAATGCAGTGCACTCTAAGACAGATAGTAGTCTACTGCATGACTTCCAGGTTGTCCCAGGTCTGTTGACCACATTACAGTTCTATATATAATTTCAAGTTGCTTTGGAATTGTATTCATTGTGACATTTTTTTACAGATAAATCTGAATTTAATGTTTTATTTTATGCAACTGGGTAGAAAAAAATAACTTGATATGAATTCATGAAATAAATATTTCCAGATAATATTTTCTGATCTCACAAAGTTCCGTTAAAATCAATGAATCTCTCTGTACTGCACAATTAATCTTTTATTTACATCGTTATAATAAGATGGTTCTCGAGCTTGCAGAACTGAGCACTGAACAAAAACTCCAGGGTTTTAAGCATTGAATGGGTTCTAACTTTAATGCCTCTTGATTGGTCATTGCGTTCAATAAATCAAAAGGTATGTATGTGATTGGCCGCACTATCATATTGGGCTTCCTTTCTCGATAGGCTACTAACGAGAGAATGTCTCCACTCAAATCCGTGCACTCACTACCATATCTCCTTACGGTGTGTATCCACTGTTGCAGCACGAGAACTGCGCTCAGTGCGGCTCAAAACACCTAGCGCGAGCGACAATGAGCGGCGTTGAATGACAGAAGTGATATTGCGCCAATTACAAAGAATCACGAATTTCACAGCAGTATTGGACACCATTAAAGGGGAAGCTACATGACAGTAGATTACGGACTTGCGAAGCAACAAAACAAGTGGGTATACCCAGGGTATACGCGAATATTGATCCTTAGAAGTCGTAATACGCAAACATCCCGGGGAAAAAAGTAAGTGTACGGCGTATACTTGCGTATGGCCCCGACTACACCACTGATGGCTACAATAAACAACACTAGCAGATATTTATAGGGATAGATAGTGATTAGTGTAATATTTTATATTCATTAAATGAGTTTTAGATTGTTTATTTAGCTAATTTTATCTTCTTTCTTATGTAGGAGTGCAAAAAGAAGCTGGATCATAAACTAGGTCTGGACTCATATTTGCTGAAACCTGTTCAACGTTTAACCAAGTACCAGCTTCTTCTGAAGGTGCTTAACCAGAACAAACCAAATCCATGCTTGTTATAGAATCCCCCCCACCCCCACAGATGTCTATTACACTAAATGCTGTCTGTCTCTCTGATTAGGAACTACTAAAACACAGCTCAAACTCACAGTATGCATCTGAGTTGCAAGGGGCGCTGAATGCCATGCTGGACCTCCTCAAGTCTGTCAATGACTCCATGCATCAAATTGCCATCACTGGTTATGAGGTGCGTCCAAGAAATGAGGAAGGATAGAGGAATATTAAAGGAATAGTTCACCCAAAAATGAAAATTTGCTCAAAAATGGCCTTCCATTAAATTTGAATGTGCTGCTACTTACATTCCCACATTTGCTTTCTTCTGTGTCCTCTGTATCTAGGGCGAATTGAGTGACCTGGGCCGTGTCCTTATGCAGGGGTCTTTTAACGTCTGGATCAACCATAGGAAAGGGCCAACACGCATGAAGGACATGGCTCGCTTTAAACCAATGCAAAGGCATCTGTTCCTTCATGAAAGAGCTCTGCTTTTCTGCAAGAAGAGAGAGGAGAGTGGAGAGGCACGTGATCGGACAGCCTCTTACAGCTTCAAACACTGCCTGATGGTGAGAGAGAGTGAGAGATCAGCGTATTTGCCATTTGAATAGTCATTTTGTCAGAATGCATGACTACTTTTGAATGACTGTCAAAGTAGAAAGCTGCTTTTTGCAGCCAGATTGTGCAATTATGACATCCACCATGCAGCTAACCAGCCAACTTTGACCTGTTTGATACACTAAAGCCATTTTTGAGCATGTTGTGTTGCACAGATGCTGAAGTTAAGCACCTATTTATTTATTCCAGCTCTATTTTAAGTGTGCTCAAAGAGATGGACGTTTTCATGAAAGGGGTTTTAGGCTTAACTCAAATTCCATCGGCCGTTAAAAAACCCACAAGGTTATTAAAATACTGTGTTACTGAATTTCCAAGTGAGATTTTTGACCTCTCTGTTTCATTTGCAGATGAGTGCTGTTGGTATCACAGAAAACGTCAAAGGGGATGTAAAGAAGTTTGAAATTTGGTATAACGGAAAAGAGGAGGTGTATGTTGTTCAGGTGAGTCATTTTATCAAGGTTAAAACTCCACAGTATGCAGTACATACAAGGTTACAAGTGCCTCTGTCATCACTTAATAACGCCTCCTCAAAAGCTCCTCATTGATGGAGATATATCAAAAATTGCTTGTTCACAGTGATTGTTAATGTCAAGTCCTGAACATTAAATTTCAGTTTGTTTGCACAACTAAAAATGAGTGTTTAAAAAAAAAAAAACTTTAGAAGAACTAATTAGCCATTTTTAAGACACATTGTAACCACATTGAAAATCTGGGATTCAAAATCTAATTTAAAACTGAAGATAAGAAGATAGTTTTAGGGTTTAAAAAAAAAAACATTTGAGTGTGATGGGTTCAGTTTAACTTTTTTACTAAAATTGTTATGATAATAATATAACTTGTCATTAAAAAATAATAGTAATAAAATAAAATATTGAAAAATCTAAAATATTATATAAAATTATATATATTTAAAATGACATGATATATAACTATATTATAGATATAAATTAGAAATATAAATAAAATAAAATATAAAAATGTGAGTAGATATTATATAAGAAAATAAAATATTAAACAAGAAAAAAATTATGGTGCCCCCAACTGATTTGTAGTTTGTAATTGTTTTATTTTGCAGGCTTCAACTGTAGATGTGAAGACTGCATGGCTCACTGAGATTAGAAAAATCCTCAACAATCAGCAAAAGATTGACAAAGGTTCCTACACTGCATTTCCATTTCTGTTAATATCAGTGTTGAATTCTGAATTGGTATGTCTTAATGAAATCTGTCGTGTTTAGTAGGTCAAACTCTGTGTTTCACTTTCTCAGGTGATGCTCACCTGGATGGTGAGCAGTCATTATCTCCACCCTTGGCCGACAGGTGATCCTCACTGTACTCCCGTAACCCCTCACAATCTTTTTGCAATCTCTTCTATAGTATGGATGTAAAATGTGTAAATCAACATTCATATTTGCATATGGAAGGATCTGAACAAAAATCAGCAGAATTTGTTGAACAGTGTTGCCTTATATAAATCACATTCATAAAGACTGTATGCTTTGAGCCCATCTGCATGATGGATATAGTACTACTCGGTACCATTCTGGCATGAAAAAAACTCTTGAAGCAAGAGTGTTTCTTTTTGGAGAATCAAAAATAAAATGCTTTATGCAGTAAATGACAGTCTAATATTATTTCCAAACAACTATTTCCAAACATTATGGTTTTTAAACATTTAGTGAAGTTGTTGTCTAAGCAGCACTTTATCCTAATTGCACATTTAAATCTAATTTAAATCTAATTTAAGTCATGGGCTAATTAATTGGCTAATATGCAAATCTGTGATTATTTTTATTTAATTTTTAAGATTATTTATGATGTGACAGATGTTGCTTATAAATAAATAAATTAATGAATTAAACATTATTTTATATATATATATATATATATATATCCTTCACCCTAAATTAATATAATGTATTAAAGATACAAGCATAATTTTATAATAAATAATAACAGTGAAATTTATAATTCAGTTTGGGAAATCATTTGCAGCACATAGTAGGCCTACTTTGCGTTTTTTTATCATTCTATATCATTCTTTGAATGTTGTTGTTCAATGAAACAGGATTGGGGTCAATGTCCTGTCAACTCCGCTAATATTAAATGTTTTTTTTTCCAATGAAATTCAATTGAATGCCTGAAAATTACGCACATCATTAATATTGAGCTTATTTGCCATTTTACTCTATTGACTGCAGTCCGGTTTCAGAATATCCTGTTTGTGACGATGTTTGATGGTTGTTGTTGTGTTTTTGCCCTGTGTTCCTTTGATGCCCTTGTTTCCATTCGTCGGTTCCTCGGTTGGTGGGTCAGTGTGAGGCATATGTCCGTATGCATGCCCTGGACGTCCACACAGATCACTGGCTGCTCAGGTTGTTTTGATGTCCTTCCTCACAGCAAGCTTCAGGGGGCGTCCATCAGCTCTGAGGAGGCCGATTCAGGCCGCATGAGTCCGGTTTTGACAGACCCAGTCATCGTTTCTCCACGTCCTAGCCACCAAAACCACCGCAGTGAGTCAGAGGCTGCGTGAAGGCCATTTTCACTGGCATTTAGTCTAGTTGACAGGAGTAGGAAAATTCACTATGCTATCGAACATAATATTTTTTAAATGGGATTTTTAATATGCAATATGTAAATTGTGGCACATTTATTTGCATGAAATTGAATCACGTAATGGCAATGCATGAAAGATTTACGACCCGTTCGGGGAGAATGCCATTATGGTTCGGCTGGTTGTGGGTTGCAGGCTGGCCAGGGACATCTCACTCAGTGGACATCTGTGAGGGTCTGGAGGACTGGACCACTGACCTTTCGAACATTTCAGACTCTGATGAAGAAGACGATGTAGTGCTTGTGAGCTTGGACCTTTAGATATCACTCAGATTCCCAGTTATTCGGGGGAAACTTCATCAACAATAAAGGATTTTGGTTTTATATAGTCTATATGATGGCTTTGACCTTGTATTATGCTTGTTTGTTTGTTGTCTTTGAGGTTCCTGGAAGGTATAGAGCAATGGTGGACCACTTAAAGTGTGGCATGGATGATGTAATCATCAAATGTGGTGATGTCATTCACGTGCTTAAGGAGAGTGCCATGGGGCTTTGGTGAGTCATTTTTCATTATTAATTTATGCTTAAGTGGAGCAAAAAATACAAGACATGCTCCGATGTTAAAATTCTGGTTGATATTGATAAGCCGGTTGATAACCATTACTATTATAACCGATATGAAAATATTTTTTTTCTAAATAAATTAAAGGGGACATAACACAGTTTCACCCAATCTCATGTTAATCTTGAGTACCTATAGAGTAGTACTGCATCCTTACATTTGATGCAGTTTCACTTTACCGTCTGCAGTTCTTAATCATGACCGGGATATTTTATAGCTGGGACCGCTACATCTTTCATTATCAAGTGATGTGCAAATACAGCGTCGAACTGGGCCTTGTTTATAAAACATTTTGTGAAACTCCTTTGCTGCCCCGGATTGCCCATATAAGGAGTTCCACCCTCGTTTACGTCATGAAGAGCCACGATCGAAACTCTCCGAAACTTGTACGAACCATAGACTGTATAAAAACAGGTACGAACCTGGAAGTAAGATTTTTGGCACAGCAATACTCCGATAATTTATAATAAAAACATTCTTCCCGAGCGAGTCCCGTGCAGCGCTGCCGGATGAAGCGCGTTGATGGGTGCATTGTGCTCTTGCTCTGGTCGATGCGTGCGCGGGCGCGCTCTTCCGGGAGAATCCGAAACTTGTACGAACCATAGACTGTATAAAAACAGGTACGAACCTGGAAGTAAGATTTTTGGCACAGCAATACTCCGATAATTTATAATAAAAATGATGATTTCTGAAGGATCACGTGACACTGAAGACTGGAGTAATTGCTGCTGAAAATGCAGCTTTGCCATCACAGGAATAAATTACATTAAAATAATAATAATAATAAATAAAACACATTATAGCAGTTAATTCTTATTGTAATTATATTTCACAATATTACTGTTTTTACAGTATTTTTCATCAAATAAATGCAGCCTCTGAGCATTAATCACAATTAAAAGAACCAAAGACTTAAACTACTTCAGTCTGTGTGCATTGAATTTATTTAATACACGAGTTTCACAATTTGAGTTGAATTACTGAAATAAATGAACTTTTCCACGACATTCTAATTTATTGAGATGCACCTGTATATGTATATATATATTGGACCAGTATTAATATTGTGCCTCCATAAAAATATTTTTACAAAACTTAAGCATGTTTTTGCCAACTTGTCCATCTGTAAAACTAGAACTGTTTCTTAAAAATCTGATTTCAAAGATATGATACAATTTTGCATTATCTTCTGGTATAGAGCACTGAATAATTAATTACCCACAGGATTCAGGACAAAAATATATTAATTTTGAATCACTAGTTACATAACAAGAATCACTCTAATTTACAAGTTAATGATCAGTGTCACGCTATAATTCCCACAGGCATGTTAAGAATTTGACTAGTGGAGGTGAAGGAAAACTCCCTGTTGATACACTGCTGAGAATGCTGGGAGATGCAGGCAGAAGTCCCTCCATTAGGCCAGGAGGGGGGCTTATGGTGAGTGAACTCTACGGGCCTAATGATGTTATAAGACTACTGTACTAATTAAATGAATGTTTATTAAAAGCGTGATGAATATTTAATTTTAAAGAGACAAACTGATTGCATTTATTTGAACAGAAATACAGTACTGTACTGCTGAAGCTTTTCTTTCTCTAAAGCACTCCGGTGTTGTCTCATAGGTACGGGAAATATAAACAGCAGGAAGCCCAGTAACACATAAGTACATAAACCACATGTACACAAAGCTCACACCATGTCACAACCCTAAAGGCCATTATTGTCATTCAGGACTGAGCCCAGTCACGCCAACCTGAAGCACACTAACAAACACCAAGTCAGGAAAACTGAGCCCCCTAGTCAAGAGAAAGTTTCCATCTGCCATCAGTGGGGAGTTTGGATTATGCTGGATTTAAAGACAAAAAGGGATTCCTCTCTCTCCTCGAATGTGTCAATGACACCACCTACAACAATACAGCCTGGAAATAAAAGGAGCTTTGCAAAGCACTTTACACTGATCTTCTTCACCCCTGGAAAGTACCATCACCATGCTGTGCCATAACATGATATAAAACATGTATTTGTGTAGATAGCACAGTATTTAACTGTATATTAAAAACAGGAAGGTTTATGGCATGGGGCATAAACTGGCTTGAGAGAATAGTAAAATTTTTTTTTCTCTTCTCGGTTGGGTACAGTGGTTGGACATTTGTTTTAAAAAGCCATTTTAGTAATGGAATGGATACCAATGCTACAAAGAATGAAAGATAAACTAAACATTAGTATCTAGCTTATGTGCCAAAACCTAACATTCCATTTCCAAACTTACCAGGATAACACTAATTCCTCGTTTTTATTAGTCTGATTTTACATTGGCATCAGTATTTCTCCAAGAAATATTTCAGAGAAATATGTGCAAGAAATATTATTTAAGAGAGTACATGAATTTAAAACTTTACAAATCACTTACAAATCCCTAGTGGGCAATGTGATTGCTTTATTGCTTCACGGTTATGCTTAAAACATACTGCTCACCTTCAGATGATCTGTGTTTATATTCATATTCACTTTAAGCCAGATCAAATATGGCTGTTCTGGACTACTTAGCATTTTCTTAGTTATCAATGTGTTTTTAAATGGGTTTACTGTAGAAACAGCATAATTCATTTGTTAATATTTTGTTTTAAAAATATTTTTTTACCACATCCACCATATTTGGGTCAGTTTTTGTCACTGAAATAAAACTTGGTGGTATACATCATAATAACATCCACTGTAAACTTGTCCATTCCATTATTTTTAATGAACTTTCTCTGCACTCACAATGCGCACTTCGTTAACCGCTTAGAAACCACTGAGGTGAATTTACATTAGCTAACCTCATTAAAAACTGCAATGAATAAATACACTACTGTTCAAAAGTTTGGGGTCAGTAAGATTTTTACAAAGATTTTTTTTTCTGAAAGAAATTAATACTTTTATCCAGAAAGAATGCATTAAATTGATAAAGACATTGATAATTATTTCTATTTCAAATAAATGCTTTCTGTTCATCAAAAAATGCTGAAAAAAAATCATAGTCTCCACAAAAATATCATATTTAGCAGCAATTGTCAGCTTTGATATTGATGAGTAATGAATTAGAATAATTTCTGAAGGATCATGTGACACTGAAAACTGGAGTAATGAAAATTCAGCTTTGCCAACACAGGAATAAATTACATTGTAAAAATATTTTTGTTATTTTAAATTGAAATAATATTTCACAATATTACTGTATTTTGGTCAAATATAAACAGGCTGAGTGAGCATAAAAACAACCCCAAACTTTTGAACAGTAGGGTCCATTTGCATGCCATTAGTTCAAAAGAGGACTTGACAAAGAAGAAGAAAAGTGGATGTGGCCTGAATGGGTTTCATGTGTACTTCAGTTTGAAGTACACTTCTTAAAGCCATACACTTCTATTGTATAATATGTACAGAGTTACTAAGATGAAAGTGACCTCATAATGATTTGTGGTATATCATGTATGAAAATAATTTCACCAGATGTACAAGCACAAAGTGTAAGATGGAAAACTATATTTTTTTCTTGATTGTTACAGTATGTCTGTTGAATGATGACTAGTAAATATCATCTGTACAAAAATGTCTGTGAGCTCTAATTCAATCCGACATGTATTTTTAATGATACTTTTAAAACAAACCTGCACAATGGTTTAATATAATTCTAACTCTGTTGATCTGTATTGGACATATGTCCTGTTCTGATGCCAGTAATGTTACTTATCCAGTACATATATCTGGAGATACGGGTGTAGATGCCATACTTTCCCTCATTGGCGCACTCCTCCCCCCAGCTGACGATGCCCGTGAGGAACCATGTGTTCTGATAGCGGGTGGCATGGGGCCCTCCGCTGTCCCCCTGACAGGAATCCTTGCGTACCGTACTGTAACCGGCACAGAACATGAAGCGGGAGATGGTGTAGGTGCTGCTGCCTTTGCACTCCGTCCGGTCCACGTAAGGGAGCTCTACTTTCTGAAGTGTTTTAGATTCGATGCCCCCGTACCGTAGCCTCCCCCAGCCGCTCACCAGGGAGTTTTCCGCGCTCCTGAGCAAGTTCTCTATGAAGTCTTTAGAGCCCAGGCAGATGGGCAGGGCATAGTCAGAGAATTTGACGGGTCCCTTGAGCTTTAACAGGGCGATGTCATGATTGTGAAGACTCCGTCGAGAGTTGTAACGTGGGTGGATATGGTACTCCACTATGCCGTGGTCACTCTCTCTTCCCTCATTCTTTGAGACATCATGTTCCCCTTTAGAAATATAGCACCATGAAATACAGCAACTCATTGACATTATGTGTGATATCACATCCAATGTGCCTTGGAATATGTAATTGTAGATTTGAGACAGTGAAATTAAAAATAAAATAATAAATTATATATACTATTCACAACTGCAAAAGTTTTTTTTTTATAACCAAATAGCAATAACAACGATGTGACAGTGTAGTGGTTTCTCACCAACTCTGATGAAGAAAGATCCCACCTTTCCTTCAACACAGTGGGCAGCTGTAATGACCCATTCTTCACTGAGGAGAGAGCCACCACAAAATGCAATCTTATTCACCTTTTCTATAAAAACCACCTGCCAACATGACAGAGAAAAAGATGCTAAATTTCCCTCAAGAGTTCTGATCTTACGGTTTTTATTGTAATGTCCTCTTTATAAGGTTCTGTGGATTTATACCAGCCTTGCTTCATAAGGTAAAGAGAAATCGTATGGATGTTTTATTTGGACACACAATTCAACACCTCACCTACCTGCCAGGGAATCTCCCCTGGTGTTGCCTCATTTCCTCCTACAATACGATGTTCATTATTTGCTGCATTTTTGATGGTGGGCTGAATGGGAAAGGAGGTGGTGATGTTTTTCAGTGTAGGTTGAGGTGTGCTAGTCCCGTTCAGATCAGGGGAATCTGTAGGAGTGGACTCTGTTGTATTTTGTTCTGTTGTATCACTGATAAGAGACCTTGAGT
This sequence comes from Sinocyclocheilus anshuiensis, assembly GCF_001515605.1. NCBI lineage: Eukaryota > Metazoa > Chordata > Actinopteri > Cypriniformes > Cyprinidae > Sinocyclocheilus > Sinocyclocheilus anshuiensis. The sequence continues at coordinate 1,924,532 of NW_015546133.1, read as the reverse complement.
TAAGAGTTTCAGCAATACTCGCTCCAAGACGTCCACATGGGTACTGCCCTATAAAGACGGATGGGGATGAATTAAGTGCAGGATCTAATCAATAAACCAAACCAAGCATCTGCTAAAACATGAATGAAATTCCTTAAATGAAAATGGTACTCAAAATATGCTACTGCATGGGATGAAAAGTCATACTGCACAATATAAGAAAAGCTTTGAGCTATGAGATTAAAATATAATGTACGTCCTGGTGACAATACCGGCAAAGTGACAATATAGGATTATAGTACCTGTAGGTTCACAAGTCCTGCCATCCAGAGCCAATCTGTAACCCTTGGCACAGTCACATACTGCTCCATAAATTTTATCCACAATGCAGTAGTGCATGCAGCCTCCATTATTTACATTACACTGTTTTGCCATTTCTGCACCAGAGCAACCCATGAAAGACGAAATAAGGTTTTAGCAGAGGAAGACTTTAAGAGTCACTAAAGCACACAAGGTTAGGAATTTCTTTTTGACAAAGTACTAATGCAGAGATATTTGGACACATAAAATAAAAAAGAAAAACAATCATAAAAGATTTGTATATTATTTATTTGATATGAAATTATGATATTTATATTAATTTCATGTTTTCATGATCCGTGTCTAAATACATATACATATTTGTGCTGTGTATCTTTAAACTTTAAAAATATACAATTCAGAATAAACATATGAAAATATACAATATTTAAAAATACAATTTGAAATAAATTTAAATAAATACAAATACATTTAAATAAAGACTAAAAACAACATATTTTGGCATATTTGTTTAAAAAACATTGGATGCACTAGACTAGAAGATATAATGTCAAATATTCAAATGTTTTGTTATATATTTTCTTTGCAACATATTTAAATGTTTTGCATAACAATCATTGACTTCCTCGCTCTTAACAGCTAATGTGAGCATCATGGATCTTACCCAACTCACAGTTCTTCCCACTAAAGCGGGCTGGACACCAACAGATGTATGTATTCATACCATCCTCACATTTCCCGCCATTCTGACAGGGAGACGACTGACATTGGTCTCCATCTGAAAAGGAGGAGAGGCCATGATCATGATTTTATGAATATATCCTGTAATATAACGTAAGGTAAAATGAACAGACGCTTTATGGACAAATTTGAAAGGACAGAAAGATTTATCATCAGTGTTCTACATAATATTTATGCTCACCCATGTAAGTGATCCAGAATTTCATCTGAAACAGAGTTTGGAAAGTTTTAAACTCACAAACATTTCTAGGAGATAAACATGTGCTTATGCAACTCACAGTTTGTTCCTGGTCTTCAAAAACCTCTCTGGCCTCCTCTAGATTGCAGCGTTCTTCGTAACATTCCCTCTCCAAATTATCCTTCATCATCTCCTCAAACATACCTGTGTTATAGCGTTTCTGTCTCTTCAGAAGAGACCCTGCCAGATCCTTCGGCAGAAACACTGAAGCTATATACACAAAAGAGACATGCTGAAAAATCACAAACATCAAGGTCTGTTTCTAGGACACATAATTTAGTCTTACAAGCATTGAAGATTTGGCAAGGGAATATTATTTTACTTTGAAAGGCTTTTTATGTTGAGTTTGAACAGCTATTGAAGTCAGAGGCAAAGACAAAATGTGATTGATTTTTAGTTTCCTTTGTTTTCTCACAACACAAAACATAAAACGTCTTCTTGTGTTAACCAGTTTCTCTGTTTACTAACTCTGATTGGTTATTGCACAAGGTTTTCACATTTCAAAAGACTGCTTGTAACAAACAAATGCTCAGCCTTTGACCATTAGAACAGATTTTACATTGACCAGATCAAACTGAGATAGATTAAGACAGACGAATGCTAACTTACCTCCAGAAGAAAGCCAGGTTTCAAGCAGCAAACTGCATATCAAAATAATGGGATAAATCTTCAACATTTTCTCTATGATGATTTCCCTTCAGGCAGAAATCTTTCCCAACAGTTTAAATACATTCATGATCAGCTCCAAAGTTCAGGACATACATGTTTACACTTCATGCAAACAGATATCTCATCTGGTGGGTGTTTTCCCCCCAGTCTGCACCTGCAGTGTTTGTGGGTTTTTGCCCTGCATTTTTTATTGTATTTTTTTTTTTATAGCTGATGCATTTGAAATAATTTTGTTTATGTAATGTATAGTTTCATGAGAAAACATACCAGTGTTTGAATAATGCATTTTGTCACACTTCATAACACAAAAGTATGGATACGTGGATTATACAATTCTTGTGGATGATTATACGTGCATGGATACCCATACACATGTCTGAGTCATTTCTGTCTTTTAATTTATTTTTGCTGAGTCAGAGAACTCTGTTCAGACTTGGGACACAGCAAATATTGACAAGGCTTGGCTGACTGCCCTCATAACAGAGATCCATGGGTGTTAACATCCAAAGTTAATGCTTTTAAAATTAAAGAAACAACACCGACATAATGTGCTAAGAACTGAGAATTGCTATTTGGCAAACAACTACAGCCTTTGAAAACATGAACTCAAAAAATCCTTGCACGTTTGATGTTTTCCTCCAAACTTCAGTTCTCCTTTAGTGTTTCATGTTGAATAAGCCAACATAAGTTTTCCAAGAGAAACTATGTGAATTTCATTTAAGGAACATGTCTGATGTAGTTTAAGATTTAAAATATTTATAGTGCTCATATCTGACACGACAACTCAACTTGAAAAAAAAAATATAATAAATTTGCTTCATCGTTTTTATGTAACAAGATTTGTGACTTCTCTGTGGCAGTCAAACAGGAAGTTTAAACTACATAATTAATGCTGCTCTTGGATGGAATGAAGTGGAAATTACAATGACTTTCAGTGGGCCAATTAGTCAACAATTTCTGTAGGGATTAATCTTGCTCAGACAAGAGTATTTTTATGTGTATTTATATTATAAGTTTTTAACTTATATCTGTAATAAAAAGCGACGTACTGTTGCTATGGTTACCTCCTCAGGTGAACTCAATTTCTCAGCAGAACACATTTGCAGTAGACGAAAATGTGATACCTTCGTGGTTAGTAATAAAGTAGTTAGTTAGGTAGTTAGTTACTAATTCTCACAAACAGCTATTTTTGCTAGTATAGCATAAATGACAGCGAACTAACGAGTCCATCACTTGTTGAAATAATATAGGCATTTTCGTTCAATCTTGAAATCATTGTTTAACAGATTGTCTTGCTTATGGTTATATTTTTTTCACTTACTGGCTTGTAGCTACTCTTTAAACGAAACCTAGTAAATTCAGCTAATGCATGACTCGTGCATGTTTGTCAACTCGAGAGTGTTCTGATGACTGAAGCGTCAGCGGAGGGCGACGTCACGCGTCACGTGGTGAAGTTTGGGACTGGGCTCCACAACGCGACCTCAATAGTTGCGTAGCGGGTTGATACACCGCCATGTGGTCTGATTGATGTGTCAAAGCACATCATGAGCGCTCGAATTGAAATACTGCAAACCGAAAGCTGAACGACTCTGAAACAGCGTGGCAAGTGGCCTTTTACATTTTAATTTCATCTGAAGACTGTTGTTACATTTTTTCACGCCTTGCTTTCCTGCCTTGTCTTTTGCCACATGGAACAAAGCGCTATGCGCACCTGCCAGAGAAGATAATGACCAGCAAACGGTAAGGATTCAGCAACATGAAAATCCACTGTATTCAATTCATCTAATTAAACCTCTTATTCAAGTTTTTTGTTTTATTTGATGAGTGTGTTTGGAAAAACATACATAACTGGTTTATTCTGAACGCCATGTAGCCTATTTAAAATAGCCTATATGAAAAACATAATTAAAAAGACACGATACAACGGGAAACCGTTATAAACAGCGCTCTGGTTCCTTTTTTTAAGGGGGGTTGGCCACTGTTTAATAGAAGAGCCAGTTTTAAATGATTGGACCGATTTGATGTGAGTTACCATCTGGAATTCTTCCTCAAAACTGGGATCTATGAGCGGAAAAGCATTACTAAAGACGAGAGAAGATAAGGATGCAACAAAGGGTAAGACGCCACATGTATAATTTTGCTTAAACATTTTTGCTTTCCATGTATTGATATAAATTTGGCTGTTTATGACTCTGCTAAAAGGGCGCACGATCTGGTCATGCAGACGGTTACAATTAATGGCCCGATGTCAAGCATCGCACGGAAAATCATTAAATATAGATTCCCTCGGTGGTAGTAGCCACCGGTCTATTAGGCCTCTACAGAGAGTAACTTAACATGAAATTATAAAAATATATCGGCGTTTAAGCTTATAGATATACATAACCAACAAGTGTGATGTTTATTTTGCCATCATATTTGCGGTGGCGCGGTCACTTTAAATCTACTGTAACAGCTGAGTGCGCTTCACGAGAAGCAAAAATAGCTTTCCACTCTTCTCACACTTTACCTCAAAACAAACGCTTTAATTAAAAAACAAAACGTGTTGATAGCAAGAAACTGATTATAAATGTATTATTTTTCTTGAGCGTGACATAGGCTCTCATAGGCGCTCTTCAGTTCACGGATGTAGGCTGGGTACCTATTGCCATGGAGACAAAGAGGCGGAGAGTAGCTACCTCATTAAAAATACATAGCATGCTGTATAAAGCAGATGTATTCTGTTTTTAGTGTCTACAGTGGTCCTATCACTGGACATAAATTGCATAACATTTTATATAAGGTCAACAAGCATTAAAGTACACGCCTGGTTTTTAGTAATATGTTCTAATTGTTGTGTGGTTGGGTCATAAGTAATATAGCTGTTCATGCACCCTGAGAGGGAGCTATGAATGGTTGTGCAGAGGATTAGGTTTGATTAAGTTGTTACAGGAAAAACTCATTAAAGTTTATTAAGTTATGGAAAAGTGAGGAACAATCTATACATCTACACTGAGGCCATGTTAAATGAGTGGTCATTAAAAAGACACAGATTTCATTATATTTAATAGACCTGTGGGGATTCAGCTTAAACAAGAGATTAAGCTTCTTTGGAGTTTTAATTGAACACACTGTTCATTTAGAACAGGGCTGTCCAAACTCGGTCCTGGAGGGCCGGTGTCCTGAAGAGTTTAGCTCCAACCCCAATTAAACACACCTGAACCAGCTAATCAAGCTGTTATAGGCATACTAGAAACTTAAAGGCAGGTGTGTTGAGGCAAATTGGAGCTTAACTCTGCAGGACACCGGCCCTCCAGGACTGAGGTTGGGCAGCCCTGATTTAGAACACCTTCATTAAGTGTTTATTTCTGGTCACTGTATGCACCACTGTTTGTCCATGTTTTTATAATAGTGTCCGTCAAAGATACATCATACGCTGTGATGTTGATACTAATAAAATGTATTTTTCATGTTGAAGCCTAAATGATTTATACTTTGTAACCTCATAAAAGTGTCAGTGACAAAAATTCATCATATGTAGGCTAATGCTTCACACCACATGTGTAAACATGACTCCTCCAGAATAATCTTACTATGTGGCTATAGATTAGATATAATACAAAAAAGTAACAAATATATATACAGTACACAAAAATAATAACAGGTAGGCCTATGTTAAAAAATGTAATTAAAAAATATATAATAATAAACGATTTGACTAGTTTATATAAACTTGACTGTCTTAGAAAGTCTAATATTTTTATTTGTTTCTGTGTTCAGCTTAGTCGTTAATTCGTTTATATTTTTCATGACAGTTAATACTAATACTGTTGTAGAAATAGCGAAGAATGTAGTGTAGATTTCACTAAATACATAGCTTTACCACCAGATGTCAGTATCTTCTTTCTGGTCTCTTTTTTTTTTTATGGCTTTCGGACTCCCGCTGTATGTGTGTGTGTGTGTGTGTGTGTGTGTGTGTGTGTATGTGTGTGT
>NW_015546133.1:1914620-1918427 GCF_001515605.1 Sinocyclocheilus anshuiensis | reverse complement strand
CACGCTCGCACGAGTCAGTATATCATGTAAAAATTATGTCTAGGCTATATTATGTCATACCATATTTTTCCTTAATACTTGTTGTTCTGTCATTATGTTCAAGTATACACTGTTCAAGATGGCAAGGAGTACATTCTGTTGGGGACGAAGTCAACTCAGTCGCTTGCTCTAGATAAGAAAGAAAACTCACCCTTTCATAGTAAATGTCAGGAGCTCTTTTGCTGTCCATTCTGGAAACTCTTCGTTTTAAAGAAAAAAGAAAATACTGAAGGTTTGTCGAGATGAGAAGTTTATCAGTTTTGCCTGACGAGCACTTTGTAATTTCACATAAGAATGTTTTATAAGCAAAGACTATTGACATTCTTTTTTTTAATCATCAACACCATACTAACACACCGGAAATAACATGTGTTGTAAATGTTTTATATGGACACTTCTCACAGACAGTGATGACCCGTTTCCACAAATGTTAAAAACATCACAAATCTAGTAAAGTTTTTTTTTTTTACTATACATGTATAACTACTGTTTTACCTTGGCATTACCTATCGCTGCTGTGAGAGTTTCTATGGCTCAGGGAGTGGCGGCAAATTTGAAATCTTGATCTCTTCTGGCCAACGTAAACAATCTCCGGATAGTTTTTCCTTCTTTTGTAAAGTCATAGAAACGCTGTCGGTATTCCTTCTGCAAATGTGGATACAAAAATTATATTTCTTGTAGTTTACATTCACCATAAAAGTTTACCCAGCGTCGGCGTTTGAGAAACCCGGAAATGTGAAAAGTGTTCACTGCAACACATGCTATTTAATTTGCACAAGCTGTTATGAATTTTAATTAACTGAATAGAAATGGAATTATCAGTATACGCCTTCACGTCTGGACCCACACAAGTTATTGTTACTCCTGCATACAGGTGCATCTCAATAAATTAGAATGTCGTGGAAAAGTTCATATATTTCAGTAATTCAACTCAAATTGTGAAACTCGTGTATTAAATAAATTCAATGAGTTGAATTACTGAAATAAATGAACTTTTCCACGACATTCTAATTTATTGAGATGCACCTGTATATACACTGACTGTATTTCAAATTCAAGTCTGTTTTATTGCGTACTTCAGGAACGCTTGAGCAAAAGTCTAGGGATATACAAAGACGGTTCACTCTTTTACTTATGAATGGGAGAAAATGCAATGCGCAACAAGGTGGAATAAGTCCCGCCTTCTAAATGAAAGAGCCAATCGCTGATCGGTAAGTCATTGCGTCACTGCAGCTGCAGTTAGAAGCTCTGGTTATGACTGCACTGCACAGCTTCGTGCTTATGACTGCACATGCGCATTGGCTGGTCTAGCCTGAAAAATAAGCTTTTTAACGCTATTTGAGCATAAGGAACAACATTTATGGGGCAGTTCATTTCAGATTTTGTTGCTGATTTAAAATATGTAATTTAATTGTGAGTTCAGCAAGCAGTTTTTGAGATTTCAGGAATCCCCCATTCATTTAGATAGGACTTGGTCTTGGATGCCCTAAATAGTGGCCGCCGAGTGAACAGACTTTCCTTGAAAGGGACTTTGAATGAGCCCAATGTTCCCTCTGAGCCCATTTCACATCTTTTAGCGCCATCTAGTGGGGCTCTTTGAGATCAGCTTCAGGGTGGGGTTGTTGTTTTTACTCGAAAGGTGTCTGAAAACAGAAACATAAAACTAAAGTATTTTCTAACTGTTTAGGTTAAATAGTCCTACGTTTAGCCAAATTAAATCTGTTTTGATCATATATATATATACGTTGTTTGAATTATCCAAAATGTTCAGTTAATTGTTAATTGTTGGGGAAGTCGTGGCCTAATGGTTAGAGAGTCGGACTCGAAATCCAAGGTTGTGGGTTGGAGTCTCGTACCGTGAATGTACAGTGCTCTCTCCCACCTTCAATACCACGACTGAGGTGCCCTTGAGCAAGGCACCGAACCCCCAACTGCTCCCTGGGTGCCGCAGCAAAAAAATGGCTGCCCACTGCTCCGGGTGTGTGTTCACTGCTGTGTGTGTGCACTTTGGATGGGTTAAATGCAGAGCACTAATTCCAAGTATGGGTCGTCACTTCACTTTCACTTTAATGGGTATTGTGCTTTTGTTCAACAGTCAGTCACTAAAATAAAGGATTTTTTAATATTTTTATGCCATTTTGTGACTCCATCTTTTCTCATCATTACAAGATTGTAGATAGTTTAAGTTCCATAAACCATGGTTTAATAGCCCTAATAAATTATATCAATACCTTTTAATTATATTATTGCCTGGCTAATTCAATTCAGTTCCCAACAAAGGCAATATATTTGTTAATAGCAACATAGACAATATAGAAGATAAAAAGTGCTCCAGCTCAGGGTCCCTTATGTGTAAAGACGTCAAGAATTGATAGAAGTCACAGTCGCTAGAGATTTGATGTGAATGAGTAATATAGAGACTGCAAAAGCAACAGTAATATAGAGACTGCAAAAGCAACAGGATTACATAAAACACTTGCGTATGACAGCGACTTTGATATGATCTTAAACTCACATTAGATTAGTTGCATTAGATGAGCAGTAAAATATGCTTGGTTGTGTCGCATGTTGGCCCAACACAACAGAAAGGAGGGCCAGACTAATTTGATTCCCCCTGTCTGAGAAAAAACCCTGTTTCCTCATTACGCTGGTATCTCATTAGCCTCTCTCTGAACATGTAGCTGCCTGGTTCGCTCTGCTTTTCTGGACTGTTCCTAAATTGCATGGTTTTCAGAGCTTGTAAACCGCCCAGATCTCTGACACTTTTATTACCAAGAATAATATTTAGAAGCAGGACTTTTTATCCTGATGGGTTTTATTTATTGCCCTGTTATTTTTCATGATGCTGCCTTGGCAACACTAATCTGTTATTGACTATAAACTGGATATATCGAGCATATACTTTTAAGTAAATATTCAGGTTTAGGATTCTTTTATCTCAACAAAGGTTTGAGAGTGTTTGCTCTCTCTACTCTCTTCTCTCTTCAGCTTCTTGCTGTGAATGACCCTGAAGAGAATTTTTAGATTTGGCAGTATCACAGATGCATCTAATGAATCATTGATAAGGTGCCCTAAGCTCATAGTGGTTTGTCAATAATAGCCGATAATGATCTGCTATTATCACCGGGCTGTGATCTTTTAATGGACAGAATACTCATGAGAATTAGTTGAAAGTTCGCAACGCCCTTTTTCTTGCTTTGCACACTGTGAAGAAGTGTGAAAGAATTAAAGCCTTCTCTGGATGCCTCTGAGAGTAGCATGGCGTTTCCCTTGAGAAGATCTGTATCAGGTACACTTTTAGATATCTGTAGATATCCAATCCTAAGGGCTTTCTTAATAGGAGTTAGACAAATGAATGAGGTATAGACATTTCTAAGCTGATGATGGCATGTTTGAACAGTTGAATGGCTTTGTTAGTAATTAATAGAAAGGTGTTTAGTGCTGTCCGTGGTGCTGAAATTCACCAGTGCAACTAAAATTCATCTTAAGTGGGTCACAAGATTTTTCTAGTTGTTTTCTCAAAGGAGAATCTGAGTTTTAAAAAAACACACAGATTTGAAATATATATTTGCTTATATATATTTTCGAATATATATTTCCGCTGTGTTCTTAGCACCACCCATAAAAATGTTTTGTCAGGTAATCTAAATAATGTGCTTGATGTGGTAACATCTAAATTAACTGGTTTTGGATTGAGCATTCAGTAAAAAATATTATTTATATAAAATAAAAATATTATTTATTTAGTGAAAAATATTATTTATATAT